>NC_137619.1:49176731-49336731 GCF_963280865.1 Gymnoscopelus braueri | reverse complement strand
AGCGTGGCACAAAGTGACACGCTTGTATATCTGCTATTTTTTAACAGCCAACGCAATAATACAAAATGACACAGGCGCTTTCACTGTTTTAATGGGTTAAAAAGTAATAATATTACATATTACTTTGTATCAAAAGTACTACATACATACATACATAGTATATTACTTTTGCTACCCAATAATTTAGCAAGAGGGCACATGCTTAATAAAAAGAACAAATCTAAAATCTATGCGATCTGCCCAACTGCTGAGACAGTGTAGAGTCAGTGGATCATATGTTTTTGTTTCACCAAATGGTCCCTTATTTTGAAGGACCATTTTGTACACAGTTAAATCAACTCTTATTTTAAATGGAGGGTCCGTGTCGTAAGGCATATCAAAAGATGAAAATAGGTTGAGAATCGCTGAGCTATACAATATAGATCCCAGTCTCTAACGTGTATCTGTCTTTGTGCTTTGTCTTCCAGAATGAGAAGCCTCTGGGTCACTCTGCCAGCAGGTCCAGCAATATCTCCAAGGTAAGAGGGACAACATGCTCTCCCTGTCTTGGATGACTGATGAGAGAGAGAGAGGGGGAGGGGGAGGGGGTGGAGTACAGGACAGGTTTTAATCCATTCAATCCGGGAAACGCATCTCTGTCAGACAAGCTCATAGCGCGCCGAGTGCCGCGCTATGAGCTTGTAGATCTGCTATTTTTTAAAAAGCTTTTTTTTTTTTTGCAAATCTTTGAATATATATTTTCCTAAAGCGAACATTTGTAACTCAAATCTTTGCTTCTGGGGGTGGTCCCTGGAACAAACTATTTTACAAATGTTTGCTAAAAAAAATATATACATTCAAAGATTTGCACAACTTTTCACGATTTTTCTAAAATAGCAGATCGACAAGCTCGGCACTCGGAGCTTGAATATCTGCTATTTTACTACAAATGTCTCCTACATCCTAACAGTTTTCTGAAAAACGAATGTTGCTATATCAGTGGTTCTCAAAATTTCAAGGACCTTCCAAAATTATACGAATTTGGCCGCAGACCCCCCATCTCAAAACATTTTGTTCCAGGGACCCCCAGAAGCAAAGGAGAAAAACAAATATATATAAATATATATATATGTTATTTTTTTTCCAAAGATTATATGCCGTGCCATGAGCTTGTAGATCTGCTATTTTTGAATAGCCATGGTATAAAATAATGGTTAAAGCGGTTAAAAATATAGCTAAAATCTAAAATGACACAGATGCGTTCCCTGGTTTGAATGGGTTAAGAAGTGATGGATAAACCTTCCATCCCCCCACAAAGGCAGCGATGACCTCCCTGAGGACACCGCCGCCTCCCTTGGTCCCCTGGCAGACAACAAGACAACATGTTTCATGTCCTGACCCCTCTGACCTCTGCTGCCCACAGAGGCTGTGTGTCTGGCGGGACTCGTTAAGGGGGGACTTGTCACGGGGCCTTGTCACTCAAAATGTGTATTTAAAAAAACACTGTATAGCTCGCAAAACGTGTCTTCATGGCTGTGGCACCTTGTTTATTGGCAAAGGTTCCATCAACTGTTTATTGTGCATTAGTATTCATTTTAACCACTTTAAAACCTGGCGTCCCTATTTTTGGGCATGTCATTATAGGAAGAAAATGTAACAAAAATAAGTGAAATTGTCACCAATAGCAAAACATAGCTGTTCCACAAGCTCAAGCTTGTGAGCTTGTAGATCGGCTATTTTCGCTATTTGTTTTACGTACTGTATATAGGGCAATAATCTGTGTATTTTTTTATTTTAGCTTTGGCTATTCAAAAATAGCAGATATACAAGCTCATCTGCTATTTTTGAAAAATCTTGAAAGTGTTTGAAAAATTATTGTTATGAAATAGTTTGAGAACTACTGATTTAGTACTACTGACCCCGTGTTCTTACTTTATGGAGCAGTAACTTGGCCTCTCAACAAGACAGAGTTGACGGCTTCGACATATTTTTGAAAATGTTTGGAAAATCTTGGAAGTGTGAGAACTACTGATTTAGAAGGCATTTGTAGAATCGTCCTCAGGTCTTAATGGGTTAACCTCCCATCTCTCTGTTTCTCTCTCTCTCTCTCTCTCTCTCTCTCTCTGTGCTGAATCTGGCTCTCAGGTCAGAGTTCATGTTCACGTTCATGTAATGCACAATCTATGTAAAGCGCTTTGGATAAAAGCGCTATATAAATGCACCATTTACCATTTTACTAGTTACTTTGTAGATTTTGATTATTATTACAAAGCCACTTCAGACCTATATACATATATACTTTGGCAATTTGAAAATAGCCGATCTACAAGCTCACAACTCGTCGCAAAGCGATGCTAATCATCTCTGGGGACCCCCCAAAATCATTTGCGGACCCCCCTGGGGGTCCCGACCCCCAGTTTTGGGAACCACTGAAGTAGGGAATAGAAAATGGCCTTTCGTTGACACATGTATTCATCAAGGTCACTGAACCAACTCACACTGAGTGGTTTATCTTATTAATTAAGCAGCAGGAGGTCATCTACAATTTCACACAGTCTTTACTCGCCGACACAGTGCTAGAGTATGACATGAATATCCTCGCTGTCGCCGGATACCTCGTATCTCCATAATTCTATAAGTGACGCCACACTTTGTTGTATATGAGACTGTCTATCGCACAAAAGTAGTGAAAATAGCCAATCTACAAGCTCACAGCTGTTTTACCTTTATTTGGATTATTTTTTAATATTCTCAATGGTTCTCAAACTTGTGTCATACAAAATGATATGTAGATCTAATATTTTGTACATCTAATATTTTGTTCAATTTTGTTAAAAATATATATACATTCAAAGGTTTGCACAAATTGTCACGATTTTTCACAAATAGTAGATCTACAAGCTCATAGCACGGCACTCGGTGCCGCGCTATGAGCTTGTATATCTTCTATTTTTGAATAGCCAAAGTATAAAAGGTTTAAATTATTGTGATGCTATATTAACACAATTAGTTGGGGACCCCCTCGAACCCCCCCAAGGACCCCTTTTGAGAACCAATGCCCTAGGGAAACTTTACTAAAAAGTCACGGTTTTGGACATACAAGGTTTCCACCCGACAGTGACGGACACATACTGTCAGATGAATCATAATTTTTCTTCATAGCATTTCTCTGACAAGTGTGTGTTTAACGGCCGCTTCTGTAAACGTGAGTCATACAGTACATGTAATCTGCCCGCCAGGGGCCATTTTCCTCCACTCCATCCAGGATTTTCAGATCCGTTATAGCACTGAATAGAAGACGTTTGAATGTGAGCGCAATATTTTACAGGAAGGGGTTTCTGGGTGAACGAAACCAATTTGTGAGCAGACGTGTTTGTGGTGGGAGATTGGCAGCAAGTGCGGACGTGAGCGGGATGGTTGAATGAGACCTTATCGGAGTTCAGAGAGCTTGGAGATTGGCTGTTTTCGGCGTGGGTTGGATTAAGATTAGTTAGATAGGGTGGAGACATCTTAATCATAAAGATAAATTCCTTTAATTTAAAGGACCCCCAGTTCGATAAGCATTAGACCACAGACCCTCATTCGATACCATTTTTCTTTTCTCTGGGATCCCACTTTACACTGTAAAATCGACAGTCTTAATTTATTGTGTAATAATTTGGACACCAATAATTTGGTCCATTTGGTTCCCAACTATCAGTCTTTTAGATTGGGGTCCCCCCTGGAACCCCCTCAAGGACCCCACACACATTGAGAACCATGCCCCATTACAACCGGGAAAGCATCATCAATTTTGATTTTTATATAGCAGATATATAGCAGATATACAAGCTCACAGCGCGTCACTTCGTGCCACGCTGCGAGCTTGTACAACATCTGCTTTTTTTTTTTTAATAGTTTTTATCCCACTATTTTTGTAACCCTTTTTTTCACCCGGTGCCAATTTTCTAAGTGATCCTGGGCACTACACTCCCCCTACCAGCCTAGGGAGCCCAGGGCCGAGCTCATGCCTCCTTCAATGCATGAGAGCCAACGACCTTCTTGTCACCTGACAGGGGGGAGTTTCCCTGGTTGGACGTAGCGCGTGGAAGGAACACGTTATTCCAACCAGTTCCCTTCCCCTCCATTTTTTTACATTTTTGAAAAATCTACTACTGATTCAGTAGGCATTTGTAGAATCGGCCTCAGGTCTTACTAGTTTAATGGGATGTCAAAGCACACGCACACACACACACGCACACACACACACACACACACGCACATCTAGCGACCATAGAACAAAGTGTCTTGCAGACATAGCTGTTGGCTGTTATAATGTGCTTGTCAGCAGCAGAGCAGATAAACGTACATGATGTATTCTATTGGGACGCATGTACCTTTGCGACACAAAAAGCCATTATCTGCCCACCGCTCTATATTTGTACCGCTTCCATTGATTTGTCCATTCAGCCGTGGCCATTCTTCCATTTTTACATTCTTCCATGTTCTTCCATTCTTCCAGCTATTTAGGAATGACTGGCGGTGAAATGAAGACCATTATCATGGAAGAGTGGTGGATAGAATGGAGTGGCGCTGGACGCTAATGACTATCTGTTGAAGTTCAGGATATATATATATATATATATATATATATATATATATATATATAGGCTATACAGCATTGAGTGGGGGCTGTGGGTTGTCTCTTTGTTTAGCTGCTGTGTGTGTGGGGGGGTTTCAAAAAGACAAGGTCACAGCTGTAGCTGCTACTGTGTGTAGCATAGTGCTGTGTGTGTGTGTGTGTGTGTGTGTGTGTGTGTGTGTGTGTGTGTGTGTGTGTGTGTGTGTGTGTGTGTGTGTGTGTGTGTGTGTGTGTGTGTGTGTGTGTGTGTGTGTGTGTGTGTGTGTGTGTGTGTGTGTGTGTGTGTGTGTGTGGCTGCAGTGGAAGGTATTGGAGTGAAAGTATCCAAGTACAAATGTACTGGCATCAAAATATAGCCTACTTACAGTAGCAAAAGTAAAAGTAGTTATATTTTTACGACGCGTTGTGAGCTTTTTCAAAATGTGTCAAATATATATATATATATATTTTTTAAATGGCTTATCTACAAGATCGACGTGTTGTGAGCTTGTATATTTCGAATATACGAAGTACAAAACAGGGCTAAAATTGTTAATCTATGTTTTGTATTAATCTAAATGTACGAAGTAAATAGTATCTCAAGTTCTCAGATAATTGTAGTGGAGTAAAACATACAATATATGCCTCTGAGACTTATAGTGGAGCAGAAGTATAAAGTATCAAATAATGGACAGACTGTATACTGTAAATTAAAAGTACCTCAGAATTGCACAGTACCTGAGTAAATGTACCACTGCAAACATCTGGTGGGTCAGGATTGCTTGGCGCTGCCGCTGTGTTCCTCCATTTCTCCTCCATTTGGAGGCATAATTCTCACCCCAGGACTCTGCTCTGCTTCCAGCTAGACGGTCCACTCATCCTCCCTCTCATGGCGTCTGGCCTAATGATTCCCATTAACCACAACTTCATCGTTTGAAGTTTGGGAGGCCAGACGCGATGTGCTATTTTGTCCTTGTCTGACCGCCAGTGATGGAAAGTAACTAAGTGCAAGTACCGTACTCAAGTACAATGTTGAGGTATTTTTACTTTACTTGAGTATTTCCAATTTCCAATACTTTTACTTCTACTCCTCTACATCTCAGAGACAAATATTGTACTTTTGCTCCACTACAATTGTTTGAAAACTTTAGTTACTAGTTACTTTGCAGATGTATTCATTATTATATTATAAAACATACGTAACCACTTAAGTCCTATTTTATACGTAGGCTATTTGAAAACAGACGATCTACAAGCTCACAACACGTCGCATCGCGACGCGTTGTGAACTTGTAGATCTGCTATTTTCAAACATTTTAGTACTTTTGCTTTTGGTACTTTAAGTATATTTTGATACCAATACTTTTGTACTTTTACTCAAGTAACATTTTGAACAACATTACAACAGAGTACTTTTATATTGTAGTATTGTTACTTTTACTTAAGTAAGATATCTGAGTACTTTTTCCACCACTGCTGAGCACTCGTTTTTTTTCATTGCATTGGTTTCTGCAGTCGCTTCATTCTGCTGGCCCTGGCTTGAAACGACCCTTCCTCCATCATTTCTTCAGGGAATATTTCTGTCTAGACTTTTCATATCAATCTGTGTTTTAAAAAAAATGCATGAAATGAGCGTGCAGTGATATATATTTAGTGTGTTGGAATACCTCTCTGAAGCAATACCGTTTCAGGTCTCTGCAAGTTCATTTCCATTGTAATGAAAAGGATGGAATATAATGGTTTCCTCAGAAATCAAAGAAAACCACAGTATGCTTTTGAAAATGGTGAGCGGTAATGTCAGTGGGCTAGACATGGCAGACCACCGGTGTGGTCCTTAAACTACCAAAACAGTCCCCATTCTTGGGTGAGCAATTGGCCAAAATAGCAGCCTACAAGCTCACGACACTGCGTTGTGAGCTCGATGATTTTTTTCCTTCAAAGAGTTTCGGTATAGTGGGGAAAATATAGGGCGCCTAGTATAGACCCCTGGGGTACACCGGTCAACAACGTCTACAGGGTTTAAGTGGTGAAACCTGAAGTGTGCATTATGGTGATTGATGGAATAAAAATAGTGGAAATAACGTATTTCTTGTCCTTTCCAAACTAACCAAAAACCTCAACGTTTCTTCTTCGCTGAGCAGCCTGTTAGTTGAAGCATCTGCACTGATTGCTACAGCTATGCTATTAACATTTAAACATGTTCCCATCGGAGCAGATGGAGATGAATGATTGGAGATCAGCTTTAATTGCATAAAACATAAGTGGTCCATCTCAGTGCTTCCCTGTGGCCTGCAGCTGCACAGCTGCAGGACCAGTAGCCAGCAGCGTTGCCAGATCTTGCGAGAGAAATAAGCTGCCAGGTCAAAACAAGCCCAAAAGATGCGACTATGGGCCACATGAGCGCTTTAAACCGGTATACATTGGCTATTTGAAAATTGCCGATCTACAAGCTCACAACGCATCGCATCGTGACGCGTTGTGAGCTTGCAGATCTGAAAGATTTTTTTTTTTTATATTTTCAGAATATTCTTTTTATATTTTTTAAACAACACACATCTTTATGAACAACAGATGGGGTTCCACGGCCAAATACATATTAATTTGGGGGTCCTTGACATTAAAATGTTTTTGAACCACTGGTTTAAACAACATTAGGAAACAAGCTTAAATAAGCAACTACACTTTAGAAACAAGCCCAATAAACCGCAACCGGAATCTACCAATATTTAAGTCGCTTATAATTAGCGGATATGGCAACACTGGTAGCCAGTGTGGACCGATTCTTTGAAAGAAACAAGCAAAACAATGAATACATAAAAAAAACGTCACAATACAAAATAAATGTAAAAAAAATAATATAAATGTTTTAATATAAATTGTATTTATTTTGTGACATTACGTCACAAATAAATAATTATAATAGAAAAACCATCTATATACCCCTAGACATTCTACCTTTTACATGGTGCCTTTTGTCTGCTGTTTAAAAGACCTAAGCCTCGGTACCCATGCATTTAAAAAATACCTCAAATGAGTTGTCAGTTTGACACTGGTATCCAGGCTGTCCCACTGTGTAGCACCTATGTAAGTAAATTATCCCTTTCCAACATGTATTTTGAATTTAAACAGGCACACATGTGCTACACTACTCTGGTTCTGGTGAACATATTGTGTCTGTCCCTTGACCGACTGTCCACCTGTAGCAAGGGTTGGTATCCGGAACCGGAGGAATCGGATTCAACATTGAGGAACTTGAAATCGGTTCCGTCACATTTGGAACCATTTTGTATCACACTGTCAGAGCTGGTGGACTTCACGTCTGCTATACAATTACAATACCGGTGGTTCTCAATTGTTTTAATTCATACGACGTTCCATTTACACTCTCAGACTTCCAAATGGAAGAGTTACATTTGGAACCCCCTCAAGTCCCCTCAAGAGGGTCCCTGGACCTCACTTTGAGAACCAATTCAACAATTTGTATGAAATATTGTATGTATGATTACATTTTTGAAATGCCACATTTTTCTATATTTTAAAAAATATATAGAAATCATTAAAGTAACCATTTAGGAATCAGACCGTTAAGTGGGAATCGTTGAGGAACCAGAATTGTCAAAATCCTACAAGGATCCCAATCCCTACCTGTAGTGATTGTAGCTGTGTGTGTGAGCAGAGATCTGTCTAATCCAGGCTGGAGCAGCCTGTAGACTCTTGCAGGAAAAGGATTGCTTAATAAAGTCCAAATTCCTCTGAGCGCTGATGGAATGTGCTTCCACAGCAATGCACTCTTCAAATACACACTGCTAATAGCCCATAGCTGTGGTGGCAGCACGTTGGGAATGGCAGGAATGGGAGTGTGTGTGTGTGTGTGTGTGTGTGTGTGTGTGTGTGTGTGTGTTCGTGTTCGTTCACACAGTCCTCATAAAGCCTGGCTAAACGTGACTGTTTCAGTGGAACTACTGGCAACCACAAGCTGTTGATAGTTTTTCTTTCCATGTAATCACATTAGTAAAACACTGACATATACAAATACTGTGTATAGTGTTGCTCCAAGACACTTCAACCGGTCATACAGTATTTGACACATTGCTGGCCAGGCCTGGGACAACTGGGGACTCCTGCTACCCAGGCGGGCTCTCTAACCATTCCTACCTACCTACCTACCTACCTACCTACCTACCTACCTACCTACCTACCTACCTTCCATACCTACCTACATACCTACCTACCTACCTGCCTGCCTGCCTGCCTACCTTACATACATACATACATACATACATACATACATACATACATACATACATACATACATACATACCACGTACGCGCGCACACACACACACACACACACACACACACACACACACATACATACATACATACATACATACATACATACATACATACATACATACATACATACATACATACATACATACATACATACATACATACATACATACCTGCCTGCCTGCCTTCATGCCTACCTACCAAGAGCTGTGTCAGCAGTGGGTGCAGCTGTCAAAGTCACTGTGTAATGATTTAGTACTGACGTAGGCACACGGCCCGGAGGAGTCTGATCATCATCATTCATCATCACAATGTCTTCTATTTAGAAATCCAGCCATTCGTGCCCATTTCGGGATGGATGGCTCATTTAAAATCCACTCTGATCTCCTTTCTCCTCTCTCCCTCCTTCTGTCTGACTTTGTACTTTGTAGGAGTTTTCCAACTCAGAGAGAGGTAGCTATAGTGATTAATTATGTCTGTCAGATTTGAAAAAGGGGTTTGCTCCGTAACGACCTCGGTGGCTTGGCTCTGAAAGTCGTGATTGTGGCGCGCCGGCCGCCGTTCTCTGGACGCATGATGAGAGAGAGAGAGAGAAAGAGGGGGAGAGAGAGAGAGAGAGAGAGAGAGTGAGAGTGCTAGGTAGATGCATATCCTTGTTGTCGGGTGGAAAGCTTGCATGTCCAAAAAGAAGTTGTTTTCCAATAGGTCTCATACTGTATCATCATCATAACCTTTATTTAAACTCGAAGTACAGTTGAGGGGCAGGCCCTCATTTTCAATGTAGTCGAGATACACAACATAATAATCAACAGGAATAAACATTTATATACATCAATATTAATATATGAATTAGAGGACAGAGAAAACTCAAACATATTCAAAGAACTAAGACAGATAGGCCGGGAATTAAGTCAAACAGTTACACTCTGGAACAAAAGTGTTGGAAACCATTTTCCTAAATTGACCCAAGGAAGGCAGTGATCAGATTTTTAGGGATTTCTGGAGCTCATTCCAAGTAGATGGAGCACTAACAGAGAATGCTGCCTTGCCTAGCTCTGTGTGAGTAAATGGCACCTTGAGCGTCAGGAAGTCACTCGAGTGAGTCTGGTAGGGACTAGGGTTCTGATCCAATAAGGCACAGATATAAGGGGGGAGCATTCCTGAGATGGCTTTAAAAATAAATAGATACCAGTGCTTATCACGCCTCGCAGAGAGAGGATAAGCCTAAGATAAGTTATTATTTAGTCACAAGCTCTTATAATACTTCTCTATTGGTCCAATATTTATAAAAACCCACAGACACACTTAACACAATGGGTGCCAGCGTTTTATTAAAACAGATTACTTTGAGTGCCAGAGATCTCACTGTTTGTAACGCTGTGCTGTTTATAGCTGTGGACTCAACCGCGAGCACCCAAACGCAAACAATGGATGCGTGTACAACGATCGATGGTCCTAGCTAACGCCTGGAACAAAAACATCTCTCACACAAGTCGCCATTACGGAGTAATCGCCCATCGAAAATGACTAGTTTTCCCCACTGTAAAAAGTTAAGAAGATCCTTTATCAAGGAGATAGGGAGCCATGTTTTTTGGCACGGTGATCCATCTGTCCCTTCCTTCTCAGAGTCACCGTGGGTGATTCCAGAGCTGCGCTAGCCCCCCCCCTTGTGGAAAGAAAACAAAAAAAACTAAAATACTGATAACACGGTTTTTACCGTGTTTGGCACCCGATGTGTTAAACACTTTCACTTTCAACATTTTTCGAAAGTTAGAAAATGGAAATATGGAGATACAAGGTTTCTGCCAGAGAGAGAGAGTTGGTTATGAATGCCAGGGAGGGAAGGAGCAATGAAAGGCGAGTGAGTGAGAGAGTTGTGAGTTGAATAGCAAGAGGAAGATGAGAGTGGAGTAAAGGAAATGGAAAAGTAGATAAAAGTCATACATCAACAACTGTCATTCCTCAAGGCCCAAGAGTTCCAAAACTTGAGTGGATCAGACTTGGATTTTGAGTTCAAAACAAAACAAAAAAAAAACACGATTGTGATCACTTTGATATCCAATCATAGAATTATCTCAGTAAACATTATGTAAATAATCTGATCCACTTGGATAGTAATTGTCTCCGCTAGGCTGAAGGTGGGGCCAAGACTATGTTTTGGCCCCTGTTCGTCTGTCCGCCCGTCCGTCCGTCTGTCTGTCCGTGTGTGTGTGTGTGTGTGTTCGTCCGTCCGTCCGTCCGTCCGTCCGTCCGTCCGTCCGTCCGTCCGTCCGTCTGTCCATCTGTCCGTATACAGCTAATCTCCGGCAATCGTTGGCCAGATTGACGTGAAACTGTGCTAACACTGGAGGCCAGAGCAGAACCTCTGCCCCAAATGTTTCACATCAGCCTGTTATAACGCCACCAGGAGGCCAATCTTTGCACACAAAAAAATGTATACAACTCCTACAGATTTTGGGCAGATCTGTCTGATTTCTCATATTCCATTCTGATTGGCATCTAAAGTTTGCTGGAGTGGCTTGTTTTGAACAAAATGCCTAAAATCATAAACGCAGTGTCCGATTGCCTAGGCCGAGGAAGAAATTCCACCCTTTTCACATTGGCCTACATTTTAAAGATTTTTTTTAAAGAATTAGAAAAATAGATGTACAAGCTCGCAGCGTGGCACAAAGTGTATATCTGTGTATATCTGCTATTTTTGAATAGCCAACGCAAAAAATCTAAAATGACACAGATACTGTCCCTGTTTTAATGGGTTAAGGACTGTCATTTATTTATTTTGTGTCAAACACTGAAGATGTTTCTGGCAACTAAAAGGGAGACGGGCTGTTATTTGAGAGCCGGTGTTCATTATGGGTTTTAGAGGGATGTACCGTATGTAAACAAAGCATTGTTCAATTAATCATTACCCCTCCTGTTATTAACTCATGTTCTGATTCTATAGAGAATCTTCCATGCTGTGTTATGATGTGTTAGAACTGCATCAATGATTAACACAGACAAGCAGTAGTTCCTCAAACACACGTTAACCACTTAAGCCCCATATACTTCTCGCACCACACATATAAATAGCCGATCTACAAGCTCATGATTATAAAGAGAAGATGCCATGCTGTCTTATCTGTTAAACTTCATAACTTATTTTTGGATGTGCACAATGTATCATTTTATTGTGGTACCTGAAGAGCACAGAGTAAGTTTCTGACTGTTTAGTGAGTACAGTATGATATACGTCTTCTTTTATTTTCCTGAGCCAATTATCTGATAAAGGTTAAATAATATTGTAAGTTGTTCATGGCAGGTGTTGTAGGATACAACAACAACAGCAGTAGCAACACAGAAATATGTGTGGAGGAATTTAATCGCATAACAACTAAATTATGGAGAAATAAAAGGGTAAACATAATTGGCTACTCTAAAATAAGAAATGATAAGATAAGGATCTTTATTGTCTCCGCCAGGCCGCCCTATCCGTCCGTGTGTATATGTGTCCGTGTGTCCGTCTGTGATCAGTTAATCTCCGCACCGTTGGCCCCATCGCAGCAAAACTGTGCACACACACTCCCTGGATGCCAGAGCAGAACCTCCACCCCGAATTAGACTTTTGCAAAACAAAACTTTTGATATCACTCCAGACTGTGTCCAAACATCACGCAAATCGGTACACATTATCTCCGTAGTCATTAAACCAAATGGGTCTTTCAGATTTTTCATATTTCATCCTGATTGCCTAAGATTAGCTTCCAAAGTTTGCAGGAGTGGTCAGTTTTTAACAAAATGCCTCAAATCATAAACACAGCGTGCGATTGCCATGAAACTTTGCACGCACATTGCCACTAGGCCGAGGAACACATGCCACCCATTTCACATTGTCCTGTTATAGCGCCACCAGGAGGTATAATTTTGCTAAACAATCTTTTTTAATATTACAGATTGTGTCCAAACATCACACAAATCGTACACATTATCTCTATAGTCATGTGATCAAGACGGATCTGTCCGATTTTTCATATTCCATCCTGATTTGGCGCATTTCGAACATTGCTGGCCCACAATAACCTACCTGACCTGGCGGAGACCTGTGCGCCGAGGAGCACTTTTTCTAGTTGTCATTGTATTGATTTGCTAGACAACAACACAACTACAATGGTTCTCCCTGGATTTAAAAACAACATTAATAAGAACAGCACTCAAAGTGCGGTCCAGTGCGTAAACGAACAATTTACAATTTAGCAGCAGTACAACAGAGTCTACACAAGTATGGCATATGGGCATATTTCACGGCAGAGAGTTCAGTCAGTTATTCTTTCAGGTTCTGGTCCAAAGTGGCAGGGATGTTGCGTTTCATGTGGGCCCAGATCAGCCTATCAAAGCATTTTTTCTCAGCGGGGGTCAGTGCGGTCAGGCGATAGTCAAACTCTTATTCTTCGACTTGGGGTGGTTGTTTAATTTATTGAGTCGGGACAACAGCGCAGGTCAGAGAGAGGTTAAAAATCCTCAATGTCGGGTGGAAACCTTGTGTGTCCAAAACTGTTACGTTTCAGAAAATGGAAAAAATGAGCCTGTGTTCCATTGGATCCAGTGTAGTTATTATTTAGTCACATGCTATTGTTGTTTCATTGGTTCAACATTTATAAAATCCACAGACAAACTTCACTTTAACTTAATATAAAAATAAAAACAAAATTGTAAAAAAGAAAGAAACTAGCAGATCTATAACCTCCCGTGTCGTGATGTGACACTTACAGTGTTGCCAAGTCTGCTTATTACAAGTGACTTTGAGCTTGTTTTTCTGTATAGTCGCTTGTAAATATTGGGTTGAGTTTTTTTGGGCTTGTTTTGAAAGTGTACATGTAGTTGCTTATTTGGGCTTCCTTCCTAATGTTTGTTTAAACATTTTCACACCAAGGAGTCCCAGATCAATATGTACTTGTCCGCGGACCCCCATCTGAAAATATTTTGTGCTAGAGACCACCATACAAGATTTGTGTTGTTAAAATGTTTGAAGATTTTTCAATATTTCAATATTTTTGGCAAGATTTTCTTTGAAAATAGCAGATCTACAAGCTGTGACACGTTGTGAGCTTGTAGATCGTCTATTTTCAAATAGTCGTTGTTTTCGTAGACCTGGCCGCTTGTTTCTATTGCCAAATCTGGCAACACTGTTTCCTTGGCCTGATGCTGGCTGCACAGTGGCCTTGTGACCTCATTAGTGTCCTGTATCAGTCCCTGGCGATCTGGAGGCTGTCTGCCTGTTTCCCCTACTGCTGTTATCTCTGTCCAAGCAAGCAAAGAGCATGTTAACCACTTTCAACCTGAAAGTGGCCCTATTTTGGGTGTGTCATTATTTCTAGACAAGGGCTGTAGTTATTCTATTATCTTGGAATCCCCACCCGATGATGTCAGTGGTATGCAGGTTTCTGAACTGTCCATTAAGCTGGCTCCAGACCAGACCGATTTTGGGCCGACTTGGCGTCGGGAAGCGTCGTATATAGTCGTCCAGTCGGTTAGGGGTCCGTCGGGGGGTCCGTCGGGACCTTTTCGGCCGACCCAGAGCCGACCGAACATGTTCAGCTTTTTGGCTGACTGGAAGTAGCTATGTAGCAGAGAAGACGTGACATCAAAGGGCTGTCGGTGTTGCCAGATTATGTGAGAGAAACAAGCGACCATGTCTATGAAAACCTACATTCACTGTTTCTCGTTGTCGCTCCCAGAGAGAGAGATTGATTGATTTGACCTACTTTTGCGCTGTGGTGATGACGTAATTTATTGGGATCAGGTGTGTAAGATTCCATTAGTATAAACATTTTAATTGGCTTTCATATACTCTTAATATATTTTTTTCAAATTAGATTTGGCCTTATAGATCGAAATGTGCTCAGTTTTGGCTATTTTCTGGGTGTTAATTTCAATAAATTAATTAATGTATTTATTTTTGATTATTCGAATAACCGTTTTCAAAAATGTTGTGTACATGTCAGCAGTGGTGGAAAAAGTACTCAAATGTTTTACTTGAGTAAAAGTATCAATGCAATAGATGTACTCTGAGTCTGTTACAAGTAAAAGTCCGGAATTCAACATTTACTTGAGTAAAAGTACTAAAGTATTGGTATAAAAATGTACTTAAAGTACCAAAAGTAAAAGTACTAAAATGTTTGAAAATAGCAGATCTACTAGCTCAGAACGTGTGCATCGCAACACGTTGTGAGCTTGTAGATCTACTATTTTCAAATAGCTTATAGGTGTAAAATAGGGCTAAAGTGGTTAATGTATGTTTTATAATGATTTATATCTGCAAAGTAACTAGTAACTAAACATTTCAAATAATTGTTGTGGAGTAAAAGTATAGACAATTGGAAATACTCCAGTAAAGTAAAAGTAACTCAAAATTGTACTTAAGTACAGTACTTGAGTAAATGTACTAGTTACTTTACACCACTGCACGTCAGTGAAGAAAAAAAGAAAAAACGCTGGGAACATCAGGGAAACAAGCCCGTCGCTTATAATAAGCAGACCTGGCAACGCACAGCAGAGGGCGCTGTTTTTTGGCCTTTGGTTCCCAGATTAGCATCTCAATGGGGCAAGTCGGCTGACAGACTAAATGCCCACTTTTGCCAACCAAATACCAGTCTGTTGCAGTCTGAAGTAGTCTGAAATAGTCTGAACGAGTCTGTTTGGTCTGGAGGTACCTTTAGCCCACCAACGAGACACAGAGTGAGTAGACAATGGGGCCATCTTATAAAGAGTAACCAGCTCAGTCAGTGGCCTTGTGGTTAGTGTCTGCCCTTCGAGATACTAGCGTCATGTCCAGGGGTTGCATTTTTTTCCAAACAAAACCAGCTAACTCCATTGGATCCTCAAACTTTCTGCTAAACCAGCTAACTCCACCTGAGTTTTGCTGACTCCAGGCTCCACCCCCTTTTGACCTCCAACCTCATTGTGAGCTTGGAGGTCCATTCAGCTGTTCTTATCAATGATGAACAAAACCTCCTAACTCCACCTTTTTTCATTTCCTGAAAAATGAACATTATAGATGTTTTCTGCCGAGATGCAGAGATGTACATCATGGCTGTGGGATGTACTTGTACATCAAGCTTCCTCACGCTACAGAAACAGGAGATAGGCTCCTTGCCCTATGGGCCACATGGCTCAGCAAGGTTTACTTACTTTACCTTATAATGAGTGATGACCAATTATATGAAGTTGAAATATAAGGTGTCACATGACTGGTAGTGTGTACAGTACTTCCTCTTCCATCCCATCATGTATATTCCTCTCTTACACTCAGTTGCACGACGGTATTAGCAAAGAACTGATGTACAAGCTGACAACGTGTGAGAGAGAGAGAGAGAGAGAGAGAGAGAGAGAGAGAGAGAGAGAGAGAGAGAGAGAGAGAGATGAATTAAGCTTCACTGTCACACAAAACCGTTCTCGACACCGCCTTGAGCATAAAGTAATTAAAGAATCTCTCTCTCACACACTGTGTGTGTGTGAGAGAGAGAGAGAGAGAGAGAGAGAGAGAGAGAGAGAGAGAGAGAGAGATTCAAAAGCTTTATACTAAGCTACTGTACCTTTGCTACATGTACGCTGTATATAAATGTATGTAACTAATCCTAACAGTAAATTAACATTGTTGTGGTTTTATAAGCTGCAATGTGACACAACTCTGTTTACACAATTCTGTATTCCCTTTTAATTGCACATGCATTTCAAAGTTTTGATTGTTTTATTTGACATTACGCTTTGGCAATTGTAAACATACGTTTTCTCATGCCAATAAAGCTCATTTGAATTGAAACTGAATTGAGAGAGTGAGAGAGATAGACAGACAGAGAGGAGGGTGAAGGACACCAGCAGACATTGAATTGTGTATTGATTACCATCAGGCCCTGAGCTTTACATTGTCCCTGGGTTACAGATGGAATCAATAGGTAATTAGTCTTCTGTTTAAACAGAGGAGAGAGCAACGCTCTGCCCACGTGGCGTGATGTTTGTCACCCTCCTAAAGACCGTCCCCATGTCCTAAAACTTGTCCCCATGTCCTAAAACTTGTCCCCATGTCCTAAACTCCGTCCCCATGTCCTCTCTGCCCTATGCTTTCAGTCTGTAACAGGGGGCATAGGACCCCCATGTTCCTGACCAACATTTGTTTGAACGATGTGTCATCTCTCTACTAAGATGAATATTTGTGAATGTGGAATAACTCTGTGTTTTGTTCCTTCTTCAACTAACATAGTCTCTGTTAGAGTGGTTTTCCCACACTGGCTAATGGCTATACCCAGGGCTGTATTAGCCATTGGGCTCTCAGTGGCCCTTCGGGAACTGGTATTTGTACTTTACTTGAGTATCTCCAATTTCCAATACTTTTACTTCTACTACATCTCAGAGGCAAATATTGTACTTTTACTCCACTACAATTATTTGAAAACTTTAGTTTAGTTGTTATTACATTACAAAACATACATTAAACACTTTAGCCTTATTTTATACCCAGGCTATTTGAAAATATCCGATCTACAAGCTCACAACGTTTGAGCTTGTAGATCGGCTATTTTCAAACATTTTAGTACTTTTAATTTTAGTACTTTAAGTACATTTTGAAGTAAACGAGGACTCGGGTCCGTGGCCACACCCGCCACTGCACACCAGGGTCCGCAGCCCGCAGCCCTTACACCACTGTCCACGACCACTTTTTCTTTTCCCAGTCTCCATGTGCCTCATCTATCTCTGCACAATATGTGTGTGTGTAGAGATAGATAGTCGTCTCTCTCTCTCTCTCTCTCTCTCTCTCGCTCTCTCTCTCTCTCTCTCTCTCTCTCTCTCTCTCTCTGCTCTGGCCTTCATCTGAGCAGTTCCTCTGAGCTGCTGTACTGTCTCTTAGCCCTGGGACTGTGTTAATCAGCCTGATGAAGTGTCACAGTGTGTGATGTGATGTGTCATCACGTTCTCCTCATGCTGACAGCACACTGACACCATTCAGCTCATAGTCTCTTGACTGCCTCGCGTCACATGAATGAAGTACAGTACATATATATATATATATATATATATATATATATATATATATATATATATATATATATATATATATATATGTATATATACTATATATATATATATGTATATATACTGTATATATACTGTTTATACTGTTTATATATTGTGTTATTTCTCTACATTGCATCACTGCCACCCTAACCTGTGTGTGTGTGTGTGTGTGTGTGTGTGTGTGTTCTGTCACTCAGGCGGGAAGCCCGACCTCGGTCAACGCCCCGTGCAGCTTCTCAAGGACATCTGTCACCCCCTCTAACCAGGACATCTGCAGGTACGTCGAACTTTGACCCTTGACCCTTGACTTGACGACCCCCAATAAAACGGGTCCCTCTGTCATGTGACTCATGTCCAGTATAATTGGCAGTTTCACATGCATGCTGCTGTCTATATCCTTTCATTCCATTTGTCTTTTTCATCCCTGTCCCTCTCTTTTCAACTGCTCTCACCATTTCTGTCCATTGCATGTTTCTGCCCCTACCCACACACACACACACACACACACACACACACACACACACACACACACACACACACACACGCACACACACAGCCCCGAGGATGAGGATGCTTTCAAGCAGACAGCCGTGGTTCTTTTGAACGGAAAAACCTCTCAGTGTTCCGGACACGGTGGAGTCACACACACCACCGTGTGTCTGGCGGATCCGGCGGCAGCCTCCAAGCCCGCCAAGCTGCTGCGTGGCGGCACGGACTGGCTCTCCCTGCTCCGCCCGCCGTCGTCCAAGCTCAAGTTCTCGCACTCTCTGAACGACGTCGGCCAGCGCGGCGTGGACGGCCTGTGCAGCGGCCTGCGCTTCATCGACCACGCCTACTCCGAGGGCGAGTTGGCGCCCCAAACGGGACCGGGGCCCGGGCCCGAAGCCGCGGACCTGAGGGCGCACACGCTCCACCACGGCAAGTCGAGCTCGCCGCCGAGCGTACGAGGACTCGGGTCCGCGGCCGCAACCCAGCCGTTCCCCACACGCACACACCCCTACCTCGTTCCCTCTGTCACCAACGACTACAAATACATGGCGGGGGCCGTCCCGCCCCCTCCCCCGCCTAACGCCCACCTCCATCCCAATCCCCCGCCGACGACAAGCTCCACCTTCCTCCGCCTCCTCCGGCCCTGCCCTCGCTCCTCCACCTCGGCCAGCCTGCAGTGTTCGGAGCTGGGCAGCTACGCCTCGCGTCTGCACGCCATGGCCACGTCTCCCAGCGCCCTGCTGGAAGGCAGCGACCTCGACGACGACGTGTTCGAGGAGGACCGCCGCCACAGGTCCTTGGGTCGTAGCCCCTCGGCCCTCAAGGTACCATGCAGAGGCCAGCCGGCCGCGGGCGGCTCCGCAACGGGGCCAGCGGCCACTCTGGAAGCGCCCCTCTGCTACATGGACGAGGACAGTGACTTGGACCGCTGCATGAGTCTCACATCGGACAGAACGGAGCCCCTCTCGCCCTATTCGCTGTCTGGGGACTTCTGCAGGTTGGTGACTGTCTGGATAGTGTAGTCTACCCCCACGCCCCTTCTTGTGTGGTAGAGTCCAGTCGACCCCTGTGTGAAGTAGTAGCGACCCACTGAGACTAGTGGAACCGAGGAGAACCATCCACCCTGCTCTGCTTTGACTTGGTAAAACCTATAGAGGCTCCCAGAAAACATCTTTGTATGTAGGATAGATCATAGCACTCCTAGTCAAACTCCACAGTCCTCCTCTATAGACTGGAGCTACATTACATTAATTACATTACACTGACATTACACTATGTCATTACATTTTGTTTGTTTGTTTGTTTGTGCATTATCCACAGTCGCCCTGCAGTCTTTGTGATGGTGCATGTGTAAAGGCTTCCATTTGTACAGAAACAAGAGGGGGGCATTTTCTTTACAAACTTCTTTGTATGACAAATAGCCTATTTGAAAAGGAAATCGAAAACAATTTTGATGAAAATAGGGAGGCCGATTCTACAAATGCTGAAAGTTCTCAAACGTTTTTGTGCCAATGACCCCCAAATTGATATATATTTGACCGTGGACCCCCATCTGAAAATGTTTTGTGCCAAGGACCCCCAGAAGAGAAGATTTGTGTTTACAAAAATGAAAATGATTCAAAATCTTTAGATGTCCAAAAACAGCAGATGTACAAGCTCTGAGCTGTGAG
Organism: Gymnoscopelus braueri; assembly: GCF_963280865.1. NCBI lineage: Eukaryota > Metazoa > Chordata > Actinopteri > Myctophiformes > Myctophidae > Gymnoscopelus > Gymnoscopelus braueri. Next base: position 49,316,652 of record NC_137619.1, on the reverse strand, counting down.
CTAGTAGATCTGCTATTTTTAATAGCTAACTCTAAAATCTAAAATGACACGGAAGCTTTCCCGGTTTTAATGGGTTAAATTAAATTGTTCGTTGTGATATTATAAAACATAAATATCAAACATATCGGACAATCTACATTTCCCAAAAAGGCATGTATTCAAATAGTCTGAGCAGAAGCAGGGGTACAACATATCCCCCAACCCCCCCCCCCCCCCCCCCCAGCAAATGGAACCCTGCACGTGTGGAACAGAGATGTGTTCATGTGTCATTTCATTTGTCTCGTCTGCTGCTCCTCTCTGCATAATCACACACCGTCTGTCTGAGCGCTTGATGTGTTTTCAGTCTCGCCATCCAAATGAGTTTAGCACTAGATTGATGATGGCTTGGTGTTATCAGACTGAATAGGTAGGTGCATGATTGATTTAGGCTGAGTTTTGGGGACAGAGAGGTAGAAGTACAGAGGTGGAGAAATGATTAGCACAGTCAAAGAGTATGATTGATTGATTGATTGATTGATGAATACATTTTTGGGGGATTGTACGTGCAAAGTTTCACACCAGCAGTGCCCGAGATTTACACACCCCATAGACACACGGACGGACAGGGGCGAAAGCATAATCCCACACTCGGTCGTTCTGGCCTGGAGGAAATAATGATGACTAAGTAAAAGGAAATTTTTGTTGTGTGATGTTGATGATTTGTACAGTTTACAGTTTAGGCATTTAGCAGACACTCTTAATCCAGAGCGACTTACAGTAAACAAGAACACAAGATAATACATCATAATACATCAATGCATAAAAATAGTAATCTAATAATAAAGTACCGGTAATACATAGTAAACCAATAATCTAATGATAACTAATACATACGTAAACCAAGAACCCATCATCAGCCTACATTGAACCTACAGTATACACACTATAGGATGCCAGGCCAACAATGGCATCTGTCTACATAACATGCTATCTAAGTTACATTTTAGCCTTTGCATAGGTCGTCATGGTCGTCAAGGCTAGGGCAAGTGCTACGGGCTGAGATGGAGTCAGAAGAGGTGAGTATTCAGATTACGGTAGAAGATTGGGAGTGAGTCTGCGGTTCTAATTGCAATGGGGAGTTCATTCCATAGTTTGGGAGCCAGGAGGTAGAAGAGTCTGGGATGTGTGGAGCGTTGTCCCGGATATTTTAGCGAAGGTTCTGTCAGCTTCCCTGTGTTAGCTGATCTGAGAGAGCGGGAGGGGTTGTAGGGTTGGATCAGGCTTTGAAGATACAGGGGTGCCATACCTTTGGTTGCTTTGTAGGCCAACGTCAGTGTTTTGTACTCTGTGCGGGCAGTAACTGGGAGCCAATGGAGGGAGCGGAGAAGGGGGGTGACATGTGAACATTTTGTCTGGTTGAAGACCAAGCGTGCTGCTGCATTCTGGATCATTTGGAGAGGCTTAAGTGAACATGCCGGGAGGCCGGTAAGGAGAGAGTTACAATAGTCAAGTTTTGATATGACTGATATCTGGATATTAAAGGAGCTGGGCTGACTCCTGGGTGAGGAAGGGTCTAATCCTTCGAATGTTATAGAGTGTGAACCTACAAGATCGATTTGTATGTACTCTATGGACCCCCTGTGTGTCTGGAATAAAGTTTGAATTGAATTGAATTGACATACTGTAGGTAGAGTGAGAGCAGAGCATGGGAAGAGGGAAACAGGTTAAATAGAACAAATAAAGATACAGACAGTGCATGTGTTTTCACATCAAGTGAGCTCTTGCCTGCCCCTGAAAGACTGACCGAAGGGGAAAAGAATACAAAAACGTTTTGCCCCCCTGACGTCTCTGCTTAACGATAGCTGGACGGTGAGCAAATCACCTCCCCCGACAACTACTCCAAACGTGTCCATACTGCAAACTGCATGCAAATTGGGGTGATTAGGTGACTGATATTGCTTAACAAAAGACTGGGCAAGTGGGCAGGCAGGGCAGCAATTCACGCCCTCACCTTCACTGAAATGAGTCACTAAAACGTTCTAAGCGTTTGAGAGAGATTTAACTGAAGAAGGTTTGAACTACAATTCAATTATAGACATAAGTGCAAGCCCTGTCGTCTCATGCCGTAGACTACACGTTTGAATATTATTCGACTCAACTTTGCTGTTGCACTCACAATTTTGAAATGACTCAATAATTTGTGTAGGATGTCATGTTCGCCCTGTGCTTCTTTGAGAATATAAATCACAGGCTACATTGATTATACTTGCGTATTGAGTATATTGAGTATTTTATGCACGTTTCTTTTTCTTGTAATATGTTGCAATAGCTCTTCCTCAATGGACATATTGGCACAAAAGTTTGCCTACCCAAAATGTAAATCCTGGCTATGCCACTGGCATATACAATGTTTAGAACATTAGCATCATAATGTAGGTGTGTGCATGTTATTTTAGAAACATTGGCATCACATGCAGGCGTGTGCATAATGTGCTGCCATGAGGTGGGGTAAAAAATTAAATAACAGGTGGTGGTTCGTTGGTCTCTCTCTCTCTCTCTCTCTCATATGCTGTGGTCCATTGTGTTGCGCTCTACTCCAGATCATTGCACGGTGTCGGTCGGCTCAGAGCAAATGAAACGTGAGGTTAGGAACAGACACAGTGAGCCTATGCAGGGATCAGGCCGCAGATTATGGGCCTCAAAGAGCCTTACAGCACAGCCTGAGTCTGACAACACATGTACGCGTGCGCGCGTGTGCACACACACACACACACACACACACACACACACACACACACACACACACACACACACACACACACACACACACACACACACACACACAGACATAAGCACAGACATACACACATACACGTTTGTATTACTATACTTCTGAGGAAGTTTCAAGAATAAGGTCATTTTAGAAATGCCATTTATTTATTTATTCATTAATTAATTCATTTAATGATTGAGGACCAGGAAAATGGTCACAATGTCTGTTTCTCAAATTCTACTATACTTGTGGCCTTAGTAATATAGACACACACAGACACAAACACGTATACAGACGCACACACATACACATACACATACAGTAACAACACACACGTGAAAATAAGCACATACACGTCATGGCAAAGTGCAGTCAGGTGGCTCTAAGCGGGAGCTCAAGGGTCAGCGGTACCTGACGTGTGTGTGTGTGTGTGTGTGTGTGTGTGTGTGTGTGTGTGTGTGTGTGTGTGTGTGTGTGTGTGTGTGTGTGTGTGTGTGTGTGTGTGTGTGTGTGTGTGTGTGTGTGTGTGTGTGTGTGTGTGTGTGTGTGTGTGTGTGTGTGTGTGTGTGTGTGTGTGTGCGTGCGTGCGTGCGTGCGTGCGTGCGTGCACCTTACTCTGTGGTTGTGCATTCCTGTTTAATTTTTGTTTGCTTAGAAATATATGTTTTTTTCTTTTTAAGAAACTACTAGTATGTACTGTTATCCTCCATTATCCATTATTATTTATAAGTTGTTCCGTAAAACTTTGGCGTGTAATTCAGCCTGACGAAACCCTCGCAATGTATACATCAAAATGTGCGGCTCGACTGGGAATAGTCTGCTATTACTTTTTGGGCGTTTCGCGTTACCATGGCCACATAAGTCGCAAAGAAGCGACGAAAATGAATGGGAAAGAGGTCCAGAAAGTCATCAAACCCTCACTTCAGAGCCACATTACTCTGGCATAGTGCATATTTAAAAGGTTATTTCAATCGATTGCTCACGTGTATGCGTGAGTGTGTGCGTGTGACGTAGCGTAGTTCACTAAATCCCCAGTACACCCCTTTCACACAATGTGACTACCAAAGCACAGTGACATACACAATATTTCAATGTAAAGTCACAACCTATTTTCACAATGACAGCTTAACAAACACACTTTTTTAACTCGCTCTATTAACCATATTTTTGATCGTACAAACACCAAAATGTGTCTCAAAATCTCGGGCACTCACAGTTAAAAAAAAGAAAGAAAAGAAAATGTGTTGCTGATGATGAGTCATTCCTCCAAGCTAAGATCACTGGCACCTGTTACTTTGACTCATGCACAAAAGACCTATGTTCCAACGGATTCAATGTAGTTCCAATGAGGCTACTACTACACACACTGCACGCACGCACGCACACACTTGTAGCCCGGGGGCATGTCACCCATAGCCTGGGGGACCATAACCCCCACCCCGCTCTGAAGGACCCCTGGGGGTCCCTGGACCATACGTTGAGAACCCCTGAGCCCGCCTTTCTTTCCCTTCATCATCTTACAATAAGATTATGAAGGGAAAGGCGGTCAAATCGAGTTGAAACCTCGCCCAAACATGGAGTCGTGCGCAGTGTTGCTTTGGGCTTTTTTTTTTTGTTGTTATAAAGTCGCTTGTTGGCAGTTGGGGGTTGCATTTTTTTGTGGGCTGCATACTTATTTGGGCTTCCTTCCTAAGGTGTTTAAATCCAAATTTTCTCAATCATTTTCATGTGAAGAAGGCGTCCTCAGCCAGCAGTTGTAAAACACCCTGATTGTGTTGTAGTCTATACTGGTCCCCTGACGATCCTCGTTCCCCTTGGCCCCCCAAAAACAAACATCTTTGTCCCGATGATGGTGGCAGAGAGCCATGATGAAGCAGGGGGTGTAGTGCCTCTTGTTGTGTCCATTGAAGTCCCAGAACATTGTGGTGGTGTCCAACTTGTGGTTGTCATTAGTGCATCCAGTCAGTTGGGCAAGGCCTCCATGGATATACATGACCTTCCTCAAGACACAGGCTGAGTGGCCGTGCTTCGCCTATGGAACAGACCCAGAAACCTTATAGGCTTCAACCATCTGTGGGTGTCAAATCAAATCAAGAAGGTTACTGTCTGTGTTATCCGTCATCAGCCCCCCATGTAATTTAGATAGCATATCATTTAGCCAGATGCTAGGTTCATCGTTTACCTGGTATCCTATAGTTTCAATGTACAGATTACAGATTATTATTTTGATAGTATATTGTTTAGAATGATGGTAGGTTCTTGGTTTTCCTGTGATCCTAGTTTACTGATGCACACTGTCTCTCTGCATTTGATACCTTGCTTATTGTAAGTCGCTCTGGATAAGAGCGTCTGCTACATGCCTAAATTGTAATTGTAAATTGTAATGAAGCATAAAGGAAAGTGTCAGGACAGCCTGGTGGCAGGCAGTGTTCAGGGCTTGTTCAACAATCTGATGGTAGACAGGTGGAGAGTGTTCAGAAATCTGGCGTTATGGCACTTGATACGGTAGCGGTAGCGCTTGACAGGCCATGGTCGCGAGTAGCGGCGCGAGCAGATTGTGTCTGGGATGGTTAGGTAATCGGCTCGGTATTCGTCTGGTCAGAAGTGATTGATACCAGAAATAATATCACCTCCAACTGGCCTTCACACATCACTGGATCTCACGGCTGGCCCAGGTTTGAATCTCTCTGTCTCGCCCCCCCCCCCCCCAAAAAAAATATAAAACAACCCAGAGCCTGTCTGGGAATACAGAACAAAACATCTCAGATGCCACCCTCAACACCCTGCCGTTCCATCACCGTGGTGAGAATGTGACTTATCAGTTGCAGGGGAAGCAGGCGTTCCCTCTGTAGGAAACACACGTGCGGAAACTGTCCGAGTTTGACGTGGAAGAGAGGAGTAACTGTCTGTGGAGAAAAACTGAATAAAATGCATGAAGACCGCGGGAGGAAAGAGAGAAAGCAGCGAACACGCTGAGAGACACTATAGGAAAGATGTTTACATTGACTGCCTGAATGACTGCTAAAACATGTCTCCTGCACAAGAGACTATATTATGCACAAAGATCTATGTATGTTTGAGATCTTTTACTGTTCTATCTAGCTTGTGTACTGTACAGCATTGGTTCTCAAAGTGGGGTCCGGGGACCCCCAGGGGCCCTTTTGGTTACATTTGTACATTCTCAGAGTTAAATTAACATTGATTTTACTATATAAACTGGGGTCCAAGAGATAGAAATACCATTACATCGGGGTCTGAAATGAAAATGGTTGAGAATCACTGCTAGAGCCGTAAAAATCTTCTCTTATGGGGGTCCCTGGCATATCTTTTCAAATGGGGGTCCGCGCGCTAATAAGTGTCAATTTGGGGGTTCTTGACATGAAAAAGTTTGAGAACCACTGCAGTACATTATCTGTTACTATATATTTTATTTAGCTGCTATTTTAAGCGGCCTCATATCGTTGCATTCTTTTATTATCTGACCTATATATATATATATATATATTTTTTTACTGCACTCATATCAGGAATATGTTCTTGTCAGACCTGTTTTCTTGTTCTTTCTTCCTTCCTTCCAGCATCTTGTTTTTGTTTCTTCTTGTATTTGAGTGTTGACAGTGTCATGTCACCCTGATGCTGTGTCCTCATTCTGCTATCATCCTCACAAGGATAGGAAGATGAGGAAAGTGAGGACGTTTGACTGGTTCTCTCTTTTCCAGAGGGTGTTTTGCAGTTAAGACTTATTGGTTAGGCCATCACTATTTAATAGGTAATGCAATTGTCAAAAATGTTCAGAAAAGCTACAAAGAAATAACCAATCTACAAGACCACAACTCAAGCCTCTTGAGGCGTGTAGTTGTGATTTGAGTTGGAGGTTAGCGAATCAAGGCAAATCACTGGAACGTTTTTTCTTTTCTTCTCCTGTGTGTGTGTGTGTGTGTGTGTGTGTGTGTGTGTGTGTGTGTGTGTGTGTGTGTGTGTGTGTGTGTGTGTGTGTGTGTGTGTGTGTGTGTGTGTGTGTGTGTGTGTGTGTGTGTGTGTGTGTGTGTGTGTGTGTGTGTGTGTGTGTGTGTGTGTGTCTGTGTGTGGTTTTGGGTTCATTGTTGATTCAGTTTTAGGACTTTTGCCTCAAGCCGACTGCCCTCCACAAGGTCAATATCCTGACATTGTGCATTGAAAATTCTAGTGTAAAGATGTTCTGTGTAAAACACATTGTTGCCTTGTTGTTGAATAGTACAAATACAATTGCCTTGCCGCGTGCGTGTGTGCGTGAGCGTGCATGTTTCTGAACGTCTTCTTCATCTCCATTTTAAACACCCTGCTGTTTGTCTTATCTTTGTCTGAGTAGTCTGTGACACAGTACACACACACACACACACACACACACACACACACACACACACACACACACACACACACACACACACACACACACACACACACACACAGAGAGAGAGACTAGAAGGCAGGACAAAGAAAGTGCAGATCATTGCTGTCAGGCAGAAACCTTGTATCTCCATATTTCTTTGTATCTTTTCCATACCGTGGATCCATTGGAACACCTGTTCTTTTTTTCCTATGTCCTGAAAAGTTAAACTTTTGGACATATGAGGTTACCAGCCGACAGCGATCTGTATATTCTCTCACTATCCATCTCTGTCTCATGTTCACTTACCACACACACACACACACACACACACACACACACACACACACACACACACACACACACACACACACACACACACACACACACACACACACACACACACACACACACACACACACACACACACACACACACACACACACACACACACTCCTCAGGGTGGGTGACTAATAGTTGCTGTCCAGCCACCTGCCAGTGTGGCTGATATGTGATCTAGTGGGTGGGTGGGGGCTCGGGGGGGATTGGGGGGGTTGAGAGAGACCATTATTAAAAATCTAATGGATTCCTCTCTATGTGAGAAATGCCTGTACCGCCGGTACTCAGAGGTGACACACAACTAATTGAATGTTCTGCTTGTAACGCACATTTGTCCAGAATGTCCCGCCGGAGTTTAATGTGCGCCGCCGTGCGCTCCAGTGACGAATGGTTACGTTACAACAGCTCATCTTCCTACACGCCGTCGCATTGATACATTTTGACAACATTATCTGTTGTGACAGACCCTCCGTCCATACGTTTCAGCCAACGCTGAAGCTATACGTTTGCAGGAGCGGCTTGTTTTGAACAAAATGCCTCAAATCATAAACGCAGCGTCCGATTGCCGTGAAACTTTGCATGCACATTCCCACTAGGCTGAGGAAGACATTCCACCCTTTTCACATTGTCCTGTTATAGCGCCACCAGGAGGCTGATTTTTTCTAAACAAATCTTTTGATATTACTTGATATTACTTTGATATTATCGGTACACATTATCTCTAGTCTATAGTCATGTGATCAAGATGGATCTGTCCGATTTTTCATATTCCATCCTGATTTCTTCTAGTAAATTTCTAACATTGCTGGCCCACAATAACCTACCTGACCGAGGAGCACTTTTTCTATTTATTTTTTTTCTATGTATTTTTGTCCCCAATTGAATCGTTATGCCAATCAATTCCCTCCTACACTTTTTTTTACTCACATGACAAGCAGTCATGCATTTGGCAGCTGCAAATAATTATTTAAATGCAAATAAAAATTATTCCTATTTGGTTAATATTGTCATAATTAGTTAATAATTTGGTCGGAAGGTATCATCCGTTATAGAATAATACATTGAAAACATCTGCACTACTATAATCAGTGTATTTTGTTTCACTTGCTATTTTTGGTTCGGATTGTATTCACACCTACAGTGAACCGAACTCTGATGCACTTGGAAGCGAACGGAGACCTCCGTTTTTTGGCGGACCAGGGTTTGTTTGTTTGGTCCGCATCAGAGTTTAAATGAGCGTCCACACGAGCACAAACGAACCGCACTTTCCGACAATATGTTCCAGGGTTAGTTTTAATCGCACTAAAACATCCAGGTGTGAAGGCATCCTTACTTGCGTGCCAGTGTCGGTGTGCAAACGGAATCTGATTGGCTATTTCTGATGCGCGACACCTTGGTTTGGGTTAAAAAAGGGTACGGCATTTACAGGCATTAACACAATTCCTGTCAGTGTTGCTATGTCCGTTTATTACAAGCAACTTGTTTTTCTTTAAAGTTGCTTTCAAATATTGGTAGTTGCGGGTTGCAGTTCTTTGGGCTTGTTTCTAAAGTGTAGTTGCTTATTTGGGCTCGGTTTCCAAATGTTTTTATTATTTAAACCAGTGATTCTCAAATATTTTCATGTCATGGACCCCCAAATTAATATGTATTTGTCCCTAACGCCCATCTGAAAATGTTTTGTGCCAGGTAGCCCTGTACCAGATTAGTGTTGTTAGAATGTTTCAAAAATCTTCGAAAGATTTCACATTTTATTTCAAGATTATTATTTCTTTAATTGCAAGCTTGTAGATCGGCTATTTTCAAATAGCCGATACAGGTTTAAAGTGCTCGTGTGGCCTGCAGTCGCTTCTTTGGCTTGTTTTCATAGACTTGGTTGCTTGTTTCTCTTACAAAATCTGGCAACACTGATACAAACTGTGTGTGCAGTGGTGGAAAGTAACTTAGTACATTTACTCAAGTATTTTACTTGAGTAATTTGAGACACTTTTACTTTACTGGAGTATTTCCAATTTTCAATACTTTTACTTCCAACTCCACTACATCTCAGAGGCAAATATTGTACTTTTAATCCACTACAATTATTTGAAAACTTTAGTTACTTTGCAGATATAAATGATTACATTGTAAAACATACATTAACCACTTTAGCCCTATATTATACCTTTATTATTTGAAAATAGCAAATCTACCAGCTCACAACGCGTTGCATCGCGACGCGTTGTGAGCTTGTAGATCTGCTATTTTCAAACATTTCAGTACTTTTACGTTTGGTACTTTAAGTACATTTTGATACCAATACTTATGTACTTTTACTCAAGTATTTTTTTTTATTCCAGACTTTCACTTGTGACTTAGTACTTCTACATTGCAGTATTGATACTTTTACCTAAGTAAAACATTTTTCCACTTTTTCCATCACTGTGTGTGTGTGTGTGTGTTTAGGATCTGCCACTGCGAGGGGGATGAGGAGAGTCCTCTCATCACACCGTGCCACTGCACGGGCTCCCTGCGCTTCGTGCACCAGTCCTGCCTGCAGCAGTGGATCAAAAGCTCCGACACGCGATGCTGTGAACTCTGCAAGTACGAGTTCATCATGGAGACCAAGCTCAAGCCACTGCGCAAGGTCAGCCACACTCCCTCTCTCTGTGTGTGTGTGTGTGTGTGTGTGTGTGTGTGTGTGTGTGTGTGTGTGTGTGTGTGTGTGTGTGTGTGTGTGTGTGTGTGTGTGTGTGTGTGTGTGTGTGTGTGTGTGTGTGTGTGTGTGTGTGTGTGTGTGTGTGTGTGCGCGATATGCTGACACTTAAATGATTCATATCTACAAGCTCACCACGTGTTGCACTGCGACACATTGATCTTCATGTAGATCAACAATTTTTGGTGTGCAACGCTGGCACACAACTAAGCACAACTCAGGTTTTATGATTATTGTTAAAAATGTAAAAACAAAAAAGGTTACATTGTCATACTAAGATTTTTCTGTGTCTTCACAATTATAGTAGTACAATCTTGTGCGTGAGTCAGTGGTGTAAAGTAACTAAGTACACTTACTCAAGAATTTTGAGGTATTTTTACTTTACTGGAGTATTTCCTATTTTCAATATTTTTACTTCTACTCCACTACATCTCAGAGACAAATATTGTACTTTTACTCCACTACAATGATTTGAAAACTTTAGCTCCTTACTTTGCAGATATAAATGATTATATTATAAAACATACCTTAACCACTTCAGTACACTGGCTTTTTGAAAATAGCCGATCTACAAGCTCACATCGCATCGTGAGCTTGTAGATCTGCTATTTTAAAACATTTTTTACTTTTACTTTTGGTACTTTAAGTATATTTTGATGCCAATACTTTTGTACTTTTACTCAAGTGATATTTTGAACACAGGCATTTTACTTGTAAGAGAGTATTTTTATATTGTGAAATTGCTACTTTTACTTATAAGTACAATATCTTAGTACTTCTTCCACCACTGGCGTGAGTGCATCCTCCATACATATGCATACATGTGTTCATGCACCACAGAGCTGTGCTGGCCCACAGTTGGACAGTATGCCAACATGCCATTGTTCTGTCTCAGAGCTTTGAAGTGGGTTTCAGAGGCTTTAGACCGGACGCTGCATTGGCCTTCATTGTGAATGTTCTGGACTCTGATAAGAGAGCCTTATCGATCTCTGTGCTCCGCTCACAGCGGGACTCCCTCATTAACATTCCTCCAGCCTTTGTTAGCCACACACACACATGGCCTAAAGAGTGAGAACAACCTTTGGACTCCAGTCCGGTTTTGTCATGTCCGCTTATTATAAGCGACTTTGTGCTTGTTTTTTCTGTAAAGCTGGAACAAAGATATTTGGAGATGGGGGGTCGCCTGTCAATTACATATCATTTTGGGGGTCCTTGACATGAAAAATTTTGAGCACCACTGATATAGCAACAAAGTTTTTCAGAAAACTGTTTTAGAAGACATTTGTAGAATCGGCCTCAGGTCTTAATTGGTTAAAAGTGAGCGTTGTTTTTTTATGTTCTCTTCTGGGTGAATAGCTGAGTGTGTAGCGCTGGCCACGGAGCATGCACGCACGCACACGCACACTCCAGTCCAGTGTGTAGCGCTGGCCACGGATCACAGCCACTGTGTGCTCCCAGCATCAAATATTTAGGCACAGTGCTCATGTTAAACTGTTTCTGAAAGCAGCCAACAAAGCCAGATGGGTTTCACCACCGGTAAACTACCGACTTAATCTCTGATAGTGGTGGCGGCTGTTGTTTGTGCCTGTGCTTGTATTACTAATACTTGTGTGAGGGCCAAAAAGTCCCCACAAGTATAGTAAGAATTTGAGAAAATGGATGGTTGCTTTCCTTATCCTGTTCGCTATGTAAAGCTGTCAGCATATAGAACACTTTAATTACAGATGTGACTGCATATTGTGTCAGTGTTAACAGTGGTGTAAAGTAACTAAGTACATTTACTCAAGTACTGTATTTAAGTACACTTTTGAGGATTTCTTTATTTACTGGAGTATTTCCCATTTTTCAATACTTTTACTTCTACTCCACCACATCTCAGAGGCAAATATTGTACTTTTACTCCACTGCAATTATTTGAAAACTTTACAAGTTACTTTGCAGATATCAAATATTACATCATAAAACATACATTAACCACTTTAGCCCTATTTTATACCTAGGCTATTTGAAAATAGCCGATCACAGCGCATCGCGACGCGTTGTGAGCTTGTAGATCTGCTATTTTCAAACATTTTAGTACTTTTACTTTTGATACTTTAAGTATATTTTCATACCAATACTTTTGTACTTTTACTCAGGTAAATTTTGAATTCCGGACTTTTACTTGTAACAGAGTACTTCTACATTGCATTATTGATACTTTTACTTAAGTAAAACATTTGAGTACTTTTTCCACTCTTTTAATTTAACTCTTTTTGCCAGGTCCTGGTTGTCCCCAGACCTGACGATGAGAAACGGTGCCTTACATTCACACTCTCTCTCTCTCTCTCTCTCTCTCTCTCTCTCTCTCTATCTCTCTCTCTCTCTCCCCCTCACAGTGGGAGAAGCTACAGATGACAGCCAGTGAGAGGAGGAAGATCGTGTGTTCGGTGACGTTTCACGTCATCGCCATCACCTGCGTGGTGTGGTCGCTCTACGTGCTCATCGACAGGACGGCCGAGGAGATCAAGCAAGGTACAGCGCCGCAGGACCGCAGGGGCGTGCACGTTGACACGAAACACGCAAATACACGACTACTTTTCTGCACTGTACTGTACTGTGCGCACATATACAATAGAGCACACAAACTAGAGTGCTGTGATGGTTGTGTGATGTGTGCTCATCCACTGTAATAATGCACACCACATGTCTCTATTCTGGGGCAAATATTCAGCAAAAATGGGAAAAAGGAGGGGACCTATTATAGACCCCTGGAGGACTCCAGTCAACAAAGTATATAGGGCTTTAGTGGTTAAAAGTTGCCACGGATTTCGGGCCTGTTACAGACTGATAGACATTACAGACTGATGTCTGAACTTATACAGCATCCTGTTGCACACACCAAAGGGTACAACAATGGCAAAAAAGTGGGAGGAATTATTTGGCATAACGAATACATTGGGAGAAAAAAGTGATCAAAAATGATTGGTTGCTCTAAATTTTGTCAAAGAAAAAAAAATGAAACAAACATTTTATTGTGTAAAAATTGAGTTAAACTAATTGTAGATTTGACTGGTCACTGAGCTGTATGGGTTAAGGCCAACAAACCTAGATGAACACAGATACTGAAGGAGGTTTTTACCAAAATTGCGTTGTGGGTGAAATTAACCACTTAAGCCCTACATACTGTAAATATCTGCTGAAAATTTTCACCTTTAATGACACAGATTGACAGTGGTTAAAGTTAGACACACTTGATTATTCTGCACGTGAGAGCGAGAAAGAACACACGAAGAAGCTTTTTTTGTTTTTTCCCTAAAACGTTATATTTTTCTCCCACATAACAGTTATTGTAGCATTCAGCACTTCCATCCAGTTCCATTCTGGCATTACAGTAGGCCTAGTTTCTTGTCTCTCCTGCGATGCAGTGCAGATGGAACAACAACACAGTAGTTTCTTGGTGCTGTGCAGATGGAAGGACAGGCTGTCTGCTCATCCAAACATGGTGACTCACACATGTTCACTATCCCAAGGGAGACATCGGTGTCCAGTCGCCATGGAGATGCTGTAGATTTCTTCTTGGAAACCTGTTTGTACCCCCGCCACTACCAATCACACAGATGGCGTTTGGTTTTCGTATCGCTTTGCAATGGATTAAGAACGCGCCTTAGATTCCAATTCGAAGGGAAGGACGTGTGCGAGGTTGCACATTTTACAGAAACGAGTGCCTCTACACTTTTTTTCCACAGCGGCGTCGGAACGCTCGACAGCAAAATGTGTGGCGTCAAAACGGAGAAAACCTCAACTTTGCAGTGAGCCAGTCTGGCCCGCGAGTCTGCCCTGCTGGCACAGAGCTCGATAGACGGCTCTCGTTGGGTGCAAACCACTCACACACTAAACACCACTTCAAATTGACAAAAAAAAACTGCTGTGCTGTATGGACATAGCACATTTTTGACGGATTGACAATCAAACATCATCATAAAAACAATCTATTTTCAGAATTGTTGGGAACAGCGGGCAGCGCCGATCGCTCCTGCATCTCTCCAGGAGCTGTCAGTGGCTCTGTCCAGACAGGGCGGCTGACAGGCACAGAGTAGAGCAGTGTTCATTTTGTCGACTAAAACTATGACGAAAATTGTCCGTCGACTACCTTTTCTCACTGACGAAAACGAAATAAGAGCAAAATAACATCTAGGCCTACGCTATGACTAAATATATTGACAATTTTGTCAACAAATAAAAACTAGACTAAAATGTTAGGGAGGGACTAGTGGAAAAGAGATCCAATACAACTAAGACAAGTCTATTTATGCTTGGTTGTGTGTGGGTGTCGCGTTCTGATCTACAAGCTTACAACAATATTAGATTGTCTATTTTTGTATAAATCAAGCATTACAATACCACCACGGCCTGCCAAAATAATTGTTTTAGTCAACTAAAACTAGACTAAAAGTAAAACATTTTAGATGACTAAAATATGACGACGAAATGGAATTTTATTTAAAGGACAAAAGACTTGAATCAAAATGTGATAAATTAACAAGTGCAGAAAACCTGTTGCTGGTCTGTCGCAGCTTGTTTGTAAACAACATATTGATTTTAGCCAATAGACAGGTCAGGTAGTTGCTCATTATTCATTAATGTGACATCTGCAGCTGCTTTTCAAAATGCCCTTACTTCTAAACAGTCCGTTTCTTCACCTCAAACGGTGACACCGGGTGACAGGCTGTCACTCATAACCTCGGACATGTCAAAATGTATAATAATACATTTGGTCCACACTCCTTTGTGGTATTTGTCACTGTAGATGTGTATCTACAGTGAAATGAGGTATCTGCATGTAACCCATCCTAAGTAACAGGAGTAGTGGGCTCTACGGGGTAAGCTAGGGGTCAAGTGTCTTGCTCAGGGACACCTCGACACTTTGCCGTGGCTGGGAATCGAACCTGGGACCTTCTGCTTCCCCCAGGCTGGCTCTCTACTAATTTATTGCATCGTCAATGTTTCTGGTGTGAGTTGGTGTTGAGTCATGATAAGTTTTGAAACAGGGGGAAGTATCATCATTGCATGTTGAATTTAGCCACACCGTACAAAACTGGTACATGTGTACTGTGCCTTTTTATAACATAATACATGATACGAACACTGTCTTTATACATGCAGCCGGAAGAATCCCAGGTAAAAGTTTAACCCTTTTGCAACCCTTTTATTTTGCTGTGTGTGTGTGTGTGTGTGTGTGTGTGTGTGTGTGTGTGTGTGTGTGTGTGTGTGTGTGTGTGTGTGTGTGTGTGTGTGTGTGTGTGTGTGTGTGTGTGTGTGTGTGTGTGTGTGTGTGTGTGTGTGTGTGTGTGTGTGTGTGTGTGTGTGTGTGTGTGTGTTCTCTTGTCAGGTGAATCTAGTCTTGTTCCAGCCTCTCTACCATTCCCCTTCTCCTCTCCACAAGTCCTCAAAACGTTTAATTTCAAGGACCTCCCATAACTCTGAGAGTGTACAAGTACAATTTGGCACGGGTCCATTTGGTTTCACTTGTACACTCTCAGAGTTACAGACCTGTAAGGGTTCATTTGGAACCCCCTCAAGGAACCCTGAGGGTCCCTGGACCCAACTTTGAGAACCACTGCTTTAAATCATCATATTTCAAGGGATATTTCTCTTTAAAACACTTCTGGGTTCATTTTCAGACAGTTTTTAAGATGCTTGATTCAATATTTAGATATTTGGTTATTCATTTGATCAGACACATACAGTAAGTGTATTGTATGTGTATATAAATAAATGTTATTTTTATTATTATTATTTTTATTGTTGTTATTATTATTATTAGTATTATTATTAGTATTATTATTAGTATTAGTATTTGTGTATTATTAGTATTAATAGTATTATTTATGTATTCATTTATTTTATTTGTATTTGTTTTTTCAAATGTAAAAAATCGAAAAATGACTGATGCATTAGAAGGTCAATAGAGGAGTGTGAAGTTACATTGGGTTTATATAGGTACACTACAGGGTGTGTCTGACAAAATGAAAATCAAATATCTAAATATTGAATCAAGCAGCTTAAAAACTGGGGTGCACACAAAAGTGTTTTAAATTAAATGCCAATTTAAATAAGGCACTTTGGGGTATTTCTTTTTTTTTTCTTCGTAGTAGAATATAGTGCAGAGAAAGGTCCGAAACACTGGGTCTTATGCATGGCCTATACGAAAATATATCAAAAGATTGAAATATTGCAGTGAATTACAGTAGATTATTGTGTGTGTGTGTGTGTGTGTGTGTGTGTGTGTGTGTGTGTGTGTGTGTGTGTGTGTGTGTGTGTGTGTGTGTGTGTGTGTGTGTGTGTGTGTGTGTGTGTGTGTGTGTGTGTGTGTGTGTGTGTGTGTGTGTGTGTGTGTGTGTGGGGGTGTGTGTGTGTGTGTGTGTGTGTGTAATGATGAAGAGGATTTAGGTCCCTAGACATATTCTCATTAGCCTCACCTTGCCAAATATCTATTCTATATAGTGGGACACTAATGTCTTTGGACCTTGTAGCCTTTCTGCTAACGTATTTATATTTTTTATGGCAGCCAGCACTAACATCAATAGAAGCATATATGCGTTCTCTTCTTTTAAGCACAGTGACATTATTCAGTGGCACAGATTTGTAGATCCTTTCAAAGGGTTTTTTTTATTGAAAAAAATGCTTGAAAGGTGCTGAAAGTGTTTTAAATGAATAACAGTTAAAAGTACATTAAAAAAGACAGTTATTCTAGGATGTGGTTTAGTACATTTCTGTTCTGTTCCTCTCTCAAACTGAGTGAACAACCACATAGATAGGATAGACTTTTAGACATTTATAGCTTCAGACCCCTTTCAGCTTTTGTGTTTCATTGTGAGTTTTACAACTATTACACCTATTTTCTGGGACCTCTTAGCGAGCGTTAAGGGCCTGTGTTTTAGTTATGTTTTCGTAGAAATGAAACCTTAGTCCTGAATCACACTTATCTATATACAGTATAGTTACTGGAGACGAGGCGTAATCCTGAGATGCTGCATAGAAATCAATGAATATACATTGAATATTGTTGCTGTCGGGTGGAAACCTCATATTTAAATTTAAAACAACCAAGCGCTCGTATTACTTTGAAAAGTGTACTTCTGTCCGTGGTGTGAAGCTGTGGATTGGCTTGCCTGAGATTGTTAAACATGAATTGAATGCCTTTTTTTTTTTTTTACTTGCAGGCTATTCTAGACAAATACCGAATTGAGTGATTGATGGATTTATTTATTGACCAAACTTGTTAATTGATGGAATGTCGGATTGACAGATTAGGGTTCTACTCATGTACATTTTGGAATCATGTTTTTGTTTTGTTATATTTGCTTATGTTCTTCACAATTCTTCTTTCTTGTTAAAAAGTAACAAAATGTAAAAAGGATAGGCAAGCTACAAGCTTCTGCCTATACCTTTTCAATTTATGCGATGTCTCACTGTGCATTGTTCAAAGAGTATCGACATAAACTCATTCCTATGTCCAAAACCGGTTACTTTTCGGAATTCAAAAATAGCTAAACTAGCTGATCTACGAGCTTGTAGATCGGCTAGTTTTTATATTTTTGTGTGACACTGTAGTATGACGAAGTAGGGCATTCATTTACGAAAAAACTAACAAAAAGTTGAATATGGAGATAAGCGGTTTCTGCCCGACAGCAACGATATATTGTAATGTTGTACAGTCCATACGGTATTGTGTGTACTACTCCCCCCCCCCCCCTTTAATCCATCCTATAGTTTAAGTTCAATATGTAGAATGAAACCTGTTCATTTTGAAGCAGTCTGCAGTTTGCTTTTTCCGACTTGTTGTGCTTGTGTTTTTTTTGTACTTCCCTCTGTTTCACCCTGTTGATTCCCCTGTACCTGAATGTGTGCACGCACCCCCCCAGACACACACACACACACACACACACACACACACACACACACACACACACACACACACACACACACACACACACACACACACACACAGTAAAACCACATACATTTATGTCATATCGTCTCTGTTCGGGTGGAAACCAAAACTGTAACTTTTCATGATTCAAATTTAAAAATAGCAAAAGTAGCAGCTGCTACAGCAGCTGCTACTTTTTGTTACTTTCGTGTGACGCTGTAGTGTGATCAAGTAGATAAGAGGTTTCTTGCCCCGACAGCGACGATATTATGTATTCTGTGAAAATAAATGTGCTTTAACATGTGCATGTGTACCCCGTCCCTTTCTGTTTTTCTCTGTGCGTGTGTGTGTGTGTGCGTGCATGTGCGTGCGTGTGTGTGTGTGTGTGTGTGCGTGTGCGTGCGTCTGCGTGTGTGTGTGTGTCTGCATGTGTGTGTGTGTGTGTGTGTGTGTGTGTGTGTGTGTGTGTGTGTGTGACCTCCAGGCATCCTGGAGTGGCCGTTCTGGACCAAGCTGGTGGTGGTGGCGATCGGCTTCACGGGCGGCCTGGTGTTCATGTACGTCCAGTGCAAGGTCTACATCCAGCTGTGGCGGCGGCTGAAGGCCTACAACCGGGTCATCTACGTCCAGAACCGGCCCGAGACCACCTGTAAAAAGCTGGCGCTGGAGAAGCCGCCGCTCAGCGAGCCTTGTCTGGACAACAAGGAGGACTTGGGCCTGGGGGGCCTGGGGGGTCCGGGAGGCCTGGGGGGCCTGGGCGCGCCTACGCAGTCCGACACAAACTCCTCCCAGTACACAGAGACTGAGGACTACAACATGGACGTTCTCCATGTCTGACCCGTCCGTCCCACACGCATCTCACACACACACACACACACACACACTCACGCACATACACTCACTCACACACATACACACACACGCACACACACACATGCGCGCAGCCACACAAACACGCGCGCAGTCACACAAACACACACGCAGCCATGCATACACCATTGACGGTGCTGTAAGTGATATCGTCTTGTTAAAATAAGTGTTAAGCCATTAAGACCTGGGGCCGATTCTATCTACAAATGCCTTCTAAATCAGTAGCCTACTTCTCACACTTTCAAGATTTTTCAAAAATGTTCAAAAGTAGCAGATATACAAGCTCGCAGCGCAGCACAAAGTGACGCGCTGTGAGCTTGTATATCTGCTATTTTTGAATAGCCAACGCTAGAATCAAAAATGACACGGATGCTTTCCAGGTTTTAATGGGTTTAAATAGCTCTATATTCAGATAGAAATCATTGCTACAGGGTGTTTGTTCAGTAACAGGAGTCTCTCCATCTCTCCAGCTCTTTAGTAAATGGAAAATACATTTTGATGTCGGAATATGAAGAATCAAGGACGTTGTCAAGGATGTCAGTGTTCCACCAGGTAGAAGATATGATACAATTTTCATGCCAGATTCAGGATAAGTACATTGGACGTGAAGTAATCTCTCAAGACAAATTCAGAGCTCCGAAGCAGAATCTGTCGGCATCTCCCGTTACAACATGTAGAGTTTGTTGTTAGTAGGAATGAAAACAAAGACGGAAGAGGAGGGCTGAAGGAGAGTGAACGGCCCGACATCCGGTCTCTACACGCGGACGCGGTCTGATACTGAACAAACACTCTGTTGCAATGATTACTATCTGAATAGTAGTATAGATATTTAACCTTTTTTAAACGTTTTATTTTAACCTAGGAATATAACCTCCACCACCTTTAACAACAGTGAACATCAGTTGTGATGAAACGCATCCACGTGGGTTGGTTGGTTGAATCCAGACAGACTGACGTTCAGAACTCTCCTGTTGGTGGTTCTGCTTTCCACAGACAAATTGTCTGGAGAGACCTGGAGCATACCCTTTTATAAACACACACACACACACACACACACACGCACACGCACACGCACACGCACACGCACACACCTCTGGGAGAGCAGCACTGACTGAAAGAGGACTCCCAATTTCTTTGGTTCCATCCCGAGGTCTTAGTGTTTCTGTTGCGTGCTTCGTTTTTGCGTACGTCGCTTCGTTTGTTTGTTTGTGAGTTTGTTTGTTAAGAGTCGTCATGGGAACGGCATGTAGCGTCACACTGGAACGTACGAACGTCGGATCTCTGGGACATTCCAGCTACTGCCATCTGTCCGTCCTCTTACTACTGCGGGTCCGGGATGTTTTCTTTTGGTCGGCGTTTTACCTCCCTAAAGTACCACACCGTGGGTTATGGTACCGTCCTGACCCAGGCCCAGTTCTG
Source organism: Gymnoscopelus braueri (assembly GCF_963280865.1). Classification (NCBI taxonomy): domain Eukaryota; kingdom Metazoa; phylum Chordata; class Actinopteri; order Myctophiformes; family Myctophidae; genus Gymnoscopelus; species Gymnoscopelus braueri. The sequence continues at coordinate 49,296,299 of NC_137619.1, read as the reverse complement.
ATAATGCATCCAAGCACTTTTCACCCCTCCTTTCTTTGTTTTTGTTCCCACCAAGCCCTGATGATCATTGGTTCTCAAACTTTTCAATTTCAAGGATCTCTGTAACTCTAAGAGCGTACGAATGGTTCCAGGCATTCAAGCAAACTTGGATTAATTTGTTTCCCCCTCTTTTTCGATTGGATCTTCTTTTTGCCCCCTCCGTTACTGCACTGATGTGCTCCTCCCCCCCCCCCCTCCTTTCGGATGCCAGAAGAGGAAAGACGCGAACGACGTGAAAGTCCTGCTGAAATAACCGGAGGAATTACAATGTTACTAAACGCCACCTGTGATTGGTACGTTGCGACGGGAGCCGCAACATTTTAGATGATGGATAAATCACAGCCACGTGACATTGGTTTCCTCCGCCATGATTTTTTTCTTGAAGGCTTTGAGAATGTAAAAAAAAAAACATTTTTAAAAAACTTCTTTTTTTTTTTTACCGGTCACAGGAAATTGCTTGATAATCTCCAACATCACGAGATCCTATTGGGACCTTTTTGGACATGAAATGCTTGGGAGGTGTTTTTTTTTCTATCTATGCGGATGACACAGTGCTTACAGTATGATATTCCAACGTGCAGGTTTTTTTTTTATATCCGTTAATTTGTTTGGTTGTAATCATGGGATTATGCGTTAAGAAATCCACACCGTTCTGCTTAGAGCAGCGCTTCTCAAAGTGATATGTATTTGGCCCCCTGTTAGTTAACATTTTTGAGCCAGGAAGAGATCATTTTGAATGATTTAAATTTAAATTGATGATTCTTCACAATTTGATCATTTTTTAGACTCAATTTAGATATGTATCAAGATTTGTCAACATTTAGCAAAAATAGCCGATCTACAAGCTCACAACACAGCTTGTAGATAAAACATTAAATAGGGCTTAAGTGTTTAAATTTAACTTTATCTTTCTGGGGAACCCCCTCCCTCAAGGACCCCTGGGGGTCCCCGGACCTCACTTTGAGAACCACTGGCTTAGAGCCCGCGCTCTCGTTTGCAGGGATGATGTCTTTTGTGGAGTTTTAAATTATGGAAATGAGCTCTGTAGCAAGCAAAGTCTTATGATATTAACACGTTTTATCTTCACAAAAAACACTTTTTTTTTTTACAATTGTTGAACCACAGGGAAATATACATTTTAAAAAGCACATAATTATCAATTGATATGTTAATGAGTGTAATGTGTGTTGTACGACAAAACATTTACGTTAAACTACAGAGCTTATTTTCTTCTTAAATATAAAACCCTGCGGCAAAGGAAAGTATCGTGAGTTAACCCACTGCAAAACTCCTGAGTTACTTTTTAGGACTACAAACTTCAAGTCCAACCTTATTGTCACATCACAGGATTACAGGTGTGAAACAGTGGGTGAAATTATGTTCCTACAAGCTCCATTATATAGTTTTCAGGAAATGGAAGAAGAACAGAGATAGATTAGGTCAGATATTCAAATATTCCTGATTAAGAGCAGAGTGAAATATATATACAAACAGATCGGTATGAGGCAGTTAAAATAGCAGCAGATATTATACATAAGGTGCAGCAATAGAGAAACGTTCTGTAGTCCTAAAAACGACAAAGTGAGCAGTGAGTTCAGTGTTGCTGGGATCTGGGTGAGGAAAGCCTCATGGCATGCAGGCGGTGTGTGAGTGTGCTTGTGTGAGCACGCTGTCAGACAGTGTTGTCTGTCTCGGGTGCGAGACAGACAAGACACCCGATCCTCAGCCCTGCAGCGTTGGCCCCTCCGTGAGGCATGCATTTTTAAGTCCCTGCGTTGGCCCTCTGTGAGGCATGCGTTTTCATGCATTTTTCAGTCGAGCAAAAGTGTCTGTTGCACTGAAAGTGTCCCGTTTCCTTCCCCTAAAGCGATCACATGTTGACGGATGCTGTCCACATTTGAATAACTTACTGGCATTGGTCCAAAGTAAGTGATCCCTGCTCACGGCTGTATGGTTGAGGTGCATTTCACCCCACATCTGCCCTTATGGAGCATTGAATCCCACATTTTGAATTTAATTTGAAACCGTGTTCGTAATCTTCCATTTGGTTTGATTGATTGATTGAATACTTAGCAGTTTGCAAAAAAAAGCACAGAGGTACAGTTCCATACAAAAGGATGCTAAAAGGATAACCCAAGGAAGCACTATGGCTTGTTTCCATTGGGGTCCTGTGTATTCAATTCATCGAAGTGAAGCAGAATAACCACAAGTTGAAAGGTTAACCTATTGGCCAATGCATTCTTTTAGCACTTGAAGAGGATTTTTATATCACTTGGCCTTGCAAGTTGGTGGGATTTGCACAATACATCAAATTAACGTATTAAGTACCGTCCACACCAAGCCCTATAACTACAACTATAACTATATCTTTAATCATTGTTGTCGTTATAGTGGTGTGAACTCTGTCATCCACTTGAGTTAGAATGTTTATAGTTATAGTTCTAATGCTTGGTCTGAACACCCCTTGTGTGATAAAAAGCAGTTTAAAACATGGACAGATATGTCTTATTGAAAGCCATCAAGTCAGGCATGTCTTATTGAAAGCCATCAAGTCATTGCAGCAGAGTACATTTTGGTGAGTTGACAACATCTGCCATCTGCTGGTCAAAAGGTAAAGGTGCATCCTGAAAGTGGCCGTTCGTTGTGGATTTCTCTTGGGTGATGAAGTGTTTTTTGGGGGGGATCTGTTGTAAGTGCTTTTGTGTATGTGTGAGCGCAGCGATGCCAGGGCTCATGTTGAGCGTCACAGTCATTCCAGCAACACCTTTTGTTTTTTAAATGCGTCTTTGATACCAGTGTGCTGTCAACGGTTTAATATACACCCCCGACAGTTTATACTGCGGTGTTGGCAGTGAATAATAATAATAGCATCACTATCAATATTGTCTCTCAATATTGCATTGTGTATTTCTGTACAAATCCCCCATGGTGACCTGGGATTTGGAGTGTAATATAATTTAAGTCATAATGATATGAGCCAGGGGAGTTTGTATGTGTGTTTTAGAATCAGGCTTGATTAAAAAAAAAACTAGAAACTGAAAACTTCAATACCCACGAGGCTCTGTGCAATTAGACTGATAAAAAAAAAGTGCAATTACCCTTTTGTTGTCGTTCTATTCTGTAGTCATCAGCTGGTGTATATTATTGGCCAGGGCATGCTCTGGGTTATACAGTACAATGATTCTATTTCTTAATTTTGTGTTGTATTTATTTTTTTAAACGAAACAAAAAAAACAACCAATTTGTTTATTAAAAACACCCCTCTTTTACTCGTAATCTTATGCAACTTACACTTTTCTTTCCCAGTCACTGTAACCCCTAGAGGAGCTGTTTTCCTTTACGTTGTATTTGCACTTTTATGATGAAGCTTATTCTATTGCACAACACTTGTCTGTCTGTTCTTACATCTCTCTTTACGAATTGATTATCTGGTCTTATACGTTAACCAGATGAACCCTAGCGTCCCCACACACCTTTCTTGAAACGGAAGATTTCAGATTAACTTTTAAGAATACTTTTTTTTTTGTTTTATTCATAGGAGCTGGCTCCTTAAATTGACTGTACATATGGTTAAAGACACTTTAAAACAAGCATTATACCCTCTCAGAAAACAGCCATTCCCTCCTTATTATTGCCATAGTATTTCTGGCATTCCAGTTTTATGTGTCCATTCTTATATACCGGTAATCCCCATGGTTCCCTCTTGGATAATACATAGACAGAAAAGTGAGACTGTTGGCATTGACATCTTTTCAGTTGAAAATAAGTTATTTTTTTACTTAACAACAAGACATGTTAAATCTTACTGTCTACAGTAGCCATGCTATTCCAACTAGGTCTCTACACTCTTTTTGTATTTCAAGGGCATAGAAATACTTTTAACTGAACTAGGGCTACAACTATCTATTACTTTCTTAACGATTATTATTATATTATTATTCAAAGTACAATTTGTCTTATTATTATTAAGGAACTAAATCTAAGTCTGATTAACCACTGAAGCCCCATTTTATCCTTTGTCGTACAATGGTGTGGTACAACAATTATGAAAATAGCCGATCTATAAGCTCACAATGCACCTGTTTGTAGATTGGCAATTTTCACTATTAAAAAAGTCCTTTTTGCACACCTACTACAATGGACAGGTGTGTAGGAGTAGGCAGTCAACATTGATTAATGGTTGCACCCCTAAGCTGAACTTCAGTCAGAAGACTCTCTTCTATAATTATTCATATGTTATGTTATAAATTATAATATTCTTTCATCTTTGGTGTCTGGGAAAAGTGTGATTTGCATAAAACTACAGTTCTTTACTACTGACAGGACTTGAACATACATGACTGTTTTCCCTGTTTTATGATCATCATTCCACACGTCTGTCTGTGAATTTACTTTGGAATAGTAACTAAAGAATTTGGTAAAAGTACTTGTATGTTTTTAAAAAGAAATATTGATGTTTCAATTTGTTTAATTTCCCATGTTTGAACAAAGTATGTAGAATTAAAAGAAAAAACAAATAAAAATGAAGAAAACTTTTAAATCATTTGAGAAAGAATGTCTTTGGGTATGGTTCGGTTAAGTGACTGACAAGGTAATGGCCACGGGTCATGCAGGCTGACCAATTAAGAAGGAGTCGGAGAGTTTAACAATGGTGTGATATATTTGGTAACAGGAAAGGTGGCCAGCAAAACATTCTGGGCCCTAGGGAAAACTGGGCACCTGTAAGAGTGGGCACTTAGGGGTGGAGAAGAGTGGGCAGTAGGGAGATCTGGGCACCAGGAAGACTGGGCGCCAGGAACAGTGGGCACCTGAATTAGGACTGGGCATCTGAATTAGGATTTGTGTTTTTTAATGTTACATAGCATGCTGCTTTGTTGTTTGTGAGTGATATTTAACCCACTGTTTTTTTAAACCCCTAAACACAACACAACAACGAGGTCAAAGTACATTATAAGTGTGTATTTGCCAAAATAGTAGTACTGTTAAAAAATGGAACAAATTGAGAAAATGGTAAAAAAGTTTAAGGATACCAAAAAATTGTCAAATGAGCAATGTTAGGATAGAGAAAGCATAGATAAATAGTACAATATAAATGCATATATATTTTTTAAATGCTAGGATAGAGAAAGCATAGCTTGATAAATAAATAAGAAAAGAAAACATAGCTAAAAAGTACACTAAAAATGATTACAAAAATGTAGATAAAACTAAAAATAGAATTAGTAGCCTAGATACTGTTGACTAAAACTAAAATAATTGCTCAACAACTAAATAGAAAACATATCTAAACAGTACACTATAAAATGATAGAAAAGATTGAGATAAATAGTAGCCTAATGGTCATGGTTAAAAAATGGCTGAACTGAATGCTAGCTATTCAATACTAGGTAATAGGTGGCCATTATTGTCTTTACACACAAGACATACAAGTTTCCACATGAGAGCATGCTCTTACTATTTCAGCCCCAAAACCAGGAACATTTAGCATCTAGCATCATTGTTAATATTAATAAAGTATTCAATCTCACCTATTATTCAGTGCACCTAGTGCCCACTCTTCCTAGTGCCCAGTCTTCCGGGTGCCCACATTTCCCAAGTGCCCACTCTTCTGGGTGCCCACATTTCTCTAGTGCCCAGTTTTCTCGGTGCCCAGTCTTCCTGGTGCCCATATTTCCCTAGTGCCCACTCTTCTCCGCCCCAAAGTGCCCACTCTTCCAGGTGCCCACATTTCCCTAGTGCCCACTCTTCCTGGTGCAAAGTTTTCCCTGTGCCCAAACTTCCTGGTGCCCACTCTTCCCCAGTGCCCAGTCTTCCCAAAAATATGGTGCCCAGATGTCCCTAGTGCCCACCTATCCTGTATCCATACATTTACTGAAGCCAGTTTGTTGTGGATGTGTGTGTGCTGTAGCAAAGGGAAACAGAGATATACAATATTTGAGTCAATAAACATATCCAATAAACTAAATAATAAATGGCAAATACAATTCTTAGGCCTATTGTAATAAATCGATTTTCATGAGGAAATTAATCAAATCATCATAATTCATAATTCATGTAATAAATTGAAGCAACAAATAAGATACATAGGATAATAAACAGTTAAGCAGGATATATTCATGTAAATAGATTCACAGCTCTTAATGTGTGTTTGAGAGTAATATTGACAAAAATATGTTCACTTCTCTTAAAATATGTGTTTAAGAGGAATATGTGTCTCATTCTGCTTCAGACCCCTCGCTCTTCCTCTCTCCTAACATATTTCTACCCTCCGATGTTTTCTGGAGTCTCCATCTTTCTGCTGATTCTGGGCCTGTGTCTCTGGAAGAAGTACAATGGTATACATGATATTTAACTAGCAAGAAATACGGTCTCTGGCTTTATCCTTGGTGATAAACCCAGAAAAGATCAGAGACACTGAGGATGATATCATAAAGAACTGATCATTTACTTGTTGACTTTGTGTTGCATGGTTAAAATAGCTGAATGAGGCAGTTAAAAAGCAGTAGATAATAACTAGGGCTGTCACAAACATGAACTTTTACTTGAAACATACACATTGTCATACACATAATTGTCATTAATGATTTAATTGTGACTTTGGCATTGAACATTGGAACACACAAATACAATTTACATTCTGTTAGACTTTTAAATCAAGAATTGCACATAGCAGACCAGTGGATATGACAAATAAATATACAAACTTGCCTAAAAGAGAACCAAACCAATAATTTTTAAAAAGTACTATCGTCAAAACAGGTCATAGCTCTAACAAAAAGTAACAGCTATGAGCTTAAACATAAAGTGCACCAATAAGGTGTGGTAAACAAAACAAAAAAAAAGCTTATGGCAACAGGTCCACTACATAAATGCAGCACTAGCATTGCTATAGAGTGTTTGTTCAGTAACAGGGGTCGCCTCGTCTCCCCAGCTCTTTAGTAAACATAAGATACTGTTCATTTTCAGGTCCGGATACCAATTTTATCCAATCAGGAGAGAGAACATACAGCATACAGGATAAACAAGTGAAATTGGAAGTGATGACACAAAGAAATGTGCAGACAAAATTGGAATTTAAACTAAAGACTATACAATTTAAGCTAAAACAATTGTAATACTATTTTCTGTTTATTTCTGTTGGAGAGCTGGGGAGACCCCTGTTAATGAACAAACACTGTATAGCAGTGATTGCTATCGGAATATAGAGCTTTTAACTTTTGAACAAAAACGCATACACTACCTTTAAGCTTAGGAGGTAGAAACTGTAGTGCTTTTATGCACGCGTGCACAAACACACACAAACACACGCACACGCACACACACACTCACACACACTCTCACACACACACACACACACACACGACTGGGAGGTTGTTTTCATTGGTCAGCTGCTTTAGAACCCCTAGGGCCGATATGACAACCTAACTTTGGATAGCATGACATGCCAATGGATACGAGATTGTTTCATATCGTTGCCGTCAGACCGAAACCTTGTATTTCCACATTTCAACTTCCCTACATAGTCCTCACACACACTAGCAGGGACATTGGAGCAGAGAAAGAGTCCAACACAGCGGGAAGGTGGAGTGTTTCATCATCTTCAGACCTCAGAGACGTCATTCATAGGGCTGGATAGAAGATAGAGAGACCGGGGAGGGGGGTTGGTTGATTGATTGATTGATTGTTTGTTTGTTTGACTGATTGATTGACTTAAAGGGATATTTCACTTTCAAAAAAACTTTTGGTCATTTTATCGTCTACTCAGGCCTTTGTAAGCCCCCCAGACAGTTTTTAAGATGCTTTATTCAATATTTAGATATTTGATATTAATTTTATCAGACACGCCCCCTTCCTATACAAACCCATTGTAACTTCAAACTCCATTTTAGCCATGTTAGATTCATCAAAAACACCCGTCCTTGGTTCTGGTGACTCACCCTGCCCTCCTAATGCGTGAGGGGGCCGTGTTTTTCCGATTAATGTTTTTTTCTTTTTTTTCTTTTTTTTTATTGTATTTTTTTTTTCATTTTCCAAAGAAAATATAAAAAATAAATGAAAAAAGTGATTGAAAAAACACGGCCCCCTCGCGTATTAGGGGGGTGGTATGAGTCACCAGAACCAAGGACGGGTGTTTTTGATGAATCTATCATGGTTAAAATGGAGTTTGCAGTTATAATGGGTTTGTATAGGAAGGGGGCGTGTCTGATAAAATGAATATCAAATATCTAAATACTGAATCGAGCAACTTAAAAACTGTCTGGGGGGCTCACAAAAGCCTGAGTAGACGATAAAATGACCAAACGTTTTTTTTAAAGTGAAATATCCCTTTAATGAAAATGGCACTGCTGTAAGTTAAGTACATTTTGATAACCGGACTAGTATTTCAGCATTGCAGTAGGCCTACTGATACTTTTACTCAAGTAAAACATTTGAGTACTTCTTCCACCACTGCATATAATGATATGTCATAACATGGCTGCTGGAAATGAACTTGGTGAAAGCACATTCATGTACAATTGTGTGTACAATGTCCCAGTGTTGTCATACGGTTTATCTGGATGAATTGATATTATGTTGATACAACAAACCTTCTGGTGTTCTCTGAAAGAAGAAACCTGGTGTTATCTGAAAGTAGAAAAAGTATTAAGATTAAGAAACTAAATCCTACATTATGACGCAGTGAATTACTAGCTATAACACTTCAGTGCTTTTAGTCACAACAGCCCAGCTTTAAAGTTGTACAATGCAAATTCACAACTAACGATTTTTAGCAATCTCTGCTGGTCACTACCGTCACTGCATACAATTTCCGTAGTCCTCGATTACCCAGAATTCCATTCGTTTTCACCGGAAGCCGGAAGTGTTTCAAAAAGCGATCTTTTAATTGTTTTATACTATCTACGGATCGTTTCTCTTAGCCAGTGGAGCATTAGTTACCATGAGCTGTGCTTTCTTTTTCTGTTCTTTTTCGATCTTCTAATCCTACATTCTCTTAAAATCAGCGTGAGGTACCTTTTTGTTATTAGCGCGATAGTTCCTGGCCAAACAGGAAACCGTTGCGGTAGTTCCTGGCCAAACAGGAAACCAGTGCATTTCCACCTCCGTTTTCCGGCCAGATGACGTCATTTCCCCGGGAAAGTCCCCCCCGTGCACGTTCAATAGAAAATATATAAATAAAAGGCTTCCGGGGGTGAAATTCATGGAGTGGGTGTTGTGAAACTTTTGCCACTCACAAAAGATATACAATTTAACTTTAGTTTTGTTGAAAACGTTACCTAGTATGCCTTTAATGATCTTAAATCACTTTATTTTAGATATTTATTTTTGTAATAGTATAAAGTAAACATTACAGAGACTTTAGCTGTCACTGTGCAATACTTTAAAACCGTTGTCATGTTGTATAAATACCTAAAATTGCCGATATTTCCGTCGCTCTCATTGAAAATGAGCTGATCTGAATGATGAATCTCCCACTTATCACTGACACTCATGCAAGGGTCACTTGACCGGCGCTACGCAGTTTTTAATCATGGGCCTAATAAAACAAGTGGGTGAGGATTGGGACAAAATATGTTTAGTCCTTTTGGTTTATTACTTATTGAATATAACATTAAATGTCAGAGCCTTATTTATTCACAAAGGTAATGAGAAAATAGCATTTGATCAACAGTTTAATTTAACCCTCTCAGTCCTGTAGGCAGGGCCGCACCAAGGGTAGTGCGAACTGTGCGGCCGCACAGGGCCCCGCGCTTGGGGGCCCTGTGCGGGGTTCTGTTTTTTTTAGTGAACAGAATCACGTTTAGTAAGAGTTATAAAAAGAAATAACCGCAAATAACCACCAAAAACTCGGAAATATCCGCCCAAAACCTCTCGCGCGCGCGAGGATGGGGGCGCGCACGCGACTTCGCACAGGGCCCCGCATTTCTCCCAGACGGACGGCTCTGCCTGTAGGAATTCTAGATTAGTCAAGCTTGACCCACCTTGTCTCACTCACTGCTCTGTGACAACAATGACACAGTTCAGTGTCATTGCCATATCGGAATCCTGGCTCACAAAAGTCACGGAGGCCGAAGTGCAACTTGACCATTATGAACTATTCACAATTAACAGAGCAAACAACAGGTATGGAGGTGTTGCCTTGTATGTACATAACAACTTTAAATGCAAAATAATTGAAACAATGTCATTAATTGTAGAAAACATAATGGAAATTATTACAGTGGAAATATATGTGGAAAAATCTAAGAGTTTAATAATAAGTAGTGTATATAGAACTCCCGGATCATGTCTTGACACGTTCAGTGATAAGATGACTGATTTATATGGTAAAATCATTGAAAGAAAGACGGTGTATGTATGCGGTGATTATAATGTAAATCTTTTGAATTCAAAGGAAAACAAAAAAACTAGAGACTTTGTGGACACAATGTATAGCTTAAGCCTATTTCCTGTTATTTTAAAACCAACAAGAATAACTTGTAATAGTGCTACCTTGATAGATAATATTTTTACGAATGACATTGAGAGCAAAGTAGTAAGTGGAATTTTACTAAATGACATCACTGACCACCTTCCTGTTTTTGCAACCTTTCACAACTCTATTAAGACAAAAACCCAAAGTTATCATGAAAATCAAACATTTATTCGCAATAAAACATCAGAAGCTGTAGATGCTCTAAAGGAAGACCTGGGGAAGCAAAACTGGAATGTGGTCTATACACACGATGATAAAAATGAGGCTTATGATGGATTCCTCTCTATTTTCACTGCCTTATATTATAAGCATTGTCCATTAAGATTACAGAAGAAACACAAATTTGAGGAGAAGCCTTGGATGACTAGAGGCTTAGAAAATGCATGTAAAAAAATAATAATTGTATAAGCTGTTTTTAAAGAATAGAACTAAGGAAGCTGAAAATAAATATAAAAAATACAAAAATAAATTAACTAACATAATGAGACTTAATAAAAAGGAATACTACAATAAACTGCTGCAACAAAATAGAAATAATACACAAGGTACATGGAACATTCTAAACAGCATAATTAAGAAGGGTTTTAAAAAATCTGATTATCCTGATCACTTTATCACAGAAAATAAAATATCTACAGCCAATAGAGATTGTATATGAATGTAATGATTTTTTTTATAAATGTAGGTTCAAATTTGGCAAATGAAATTGTTGACCCAATAATTAAGGACGGAATAGATGAGAATATTATTAACAACAACCCCAATACTATATTTTTAACGAAAATTGAGGAGAATGAATTAATTGAAGTGGTAAATAAATTTAAAAATAAACGATCTACTGATTGTGATGATATAGATATGAGCCTAGTTAAAAATATTATAATATATATTGCAAAACCACTGACTCATATCTGCAATCAGTCACTTCAAACAGGAATATTTCCCAATAAAATGAAGACAGCTAAAGTAATTCCAATTTTCAAAAATGGAAATAAGCATATATTTTCTAACTATAGGCCATTTTCCCTTCTCCCTCAATTTTCAAAAATACTAGAAAAACTTTTTGCACATAGGTTGGAGCACTTCATAGAAAAACAAAATCTATTGAGTGACCAACAATATGGATTTAGATCTAACCGATCTCTATCCTGTACCTGGCCTGTAGACCCGTTCGCAACTTGGTGTGAGGGGAGTTTCTCACTTGAACTGAGTCAATGGGTACCTAGACATGAAAAATCAAAGAGGTGCTCGTCCGCCATAGTGCCACGAATGGCGCAATGGCCAAATCAAATATGGCCGCCATCGGCTATGAATAAAATCCAACTTTTTTGTTTCTGAGTGTATATACACATGCAATACCTCCATTTGGACTAATTATGGGGTGGGGAATTCATTTCTGATATTGTTATGACCATTTTGGGTGATTTTGACCTTAATTGACCTAATGTGACCTAATAGGGTGTTGAAATGAGCAAATAAAAGTGATATAGACCTACAAAATGATATACAAATAAAATCATAACACAAAATCTGATAAATTCTCTCAAGGTGCACCATATGTGTGCATGCAGGTTAGTGTGATGGATTTTTACATGGCAGAATATGATGCACGGAACTCCAGAAGCACGGCACCCACATCGGTGAGTGTCACACTTGCCTGCACACTTGCATACTGTGAGCAGACTTGGTGGTAAGGCCTTCAGACACTTTGATGGCAGGAGTGTGCCAAAATGCTCCTCCCACCCATGTTCCATTGGTGCTAGTCTTGCCTCTGGTTCCTTGGCTGTCGAAAGCAGGTGGCAAGCCCTATGCACCAGAAAGGCACCTCTTTGGATGTGTCCTCTGATCACACTACTTGTGGGAGGGAGAGCATCAATTCCAGCACTGGCACTAGTATAATTTTCTACCCTGAGGTCATCAAATGTCTTGGCTGTTGTACTTGACCTGGCCCCTGCCCAGACACGTACCAAGTACTTCTCTGCCAACGCTGCGTCTTGTTCGGTCAAGGTGTCTGCCTCTCCAAAATTTGTCAGGTATTGCACTGGGTCAGAAGCCATAGCTGCATGTTTGATCCCCACCTTGCTCATGCAGTCATCTCCAGTCAGGATATGTGCCTTGATCACTGTCTTGGCTAGTGGTGCTCCAAGACGAGAGACTGCTTGATGCAGTGGAAGCATGCGCCGCTTCTCACCAGTGCCATACTGCTGCCAGATCTCCTTCATCCCCAGTGCTTGGAAGTATGGGGTGTAGTATAAAAGTAATGCAAAGGTGTCTGTGTCATTGGAGACTACGACAACTCTCTTGCACTTTTTCACACGAACAGCCCACTCCACATGCACCACCAGCCTGGTGTCAGCCTCCTCAATCCAGTTCAAGAGGTCAGGGATCTCTTTGACACCAGCCGCCTTTGCTGGGAGCACCTCATCATCAGAGACAACAGAGCTGACAATGATGGTAGCATTGCCACAGGCTTGATTGCACACCATATCCCGAACTAACAGCTGGAGATTCCGTTTGTTCAAGTTGCTGAGGGATGGGTGTGTCTCTGTTCATGCCAATGATGTCGATGCCTGTTGAGTCTGTATGCCGCATGCGCTCCCCTTCCTTTAGAGCAGGGGTGGCAAACTCATTTTGATGTCCGGGCAAGATTGGTCAAATGGTGACTTGAGGTGGGCAGGAACCAGTTGCGGACGCACATGCGTGCTCACACGCATTCAGTTATACAGCATTCTGTTGTCTTGTCTTGTCTTATTATTATTATTATTATTATTATTATTATTATTATTATTATTATTATTATTACCCTTATTATAAACCATTTTAAGTAGAATAATTCAATTTGAAATTAAACAATATCTGGTAATGTGTGTGGGTGGTTAAATAATTACATTTATAGAACAGTGGTGTAAAGTAACTAATTACATTTACTCAAGTACTGTACCTAAAGATTTGAGTTTTACTTTACTAGAGTATTTCCAATTTCCAGAACTCCACTACATCTCAGTCACTGCTATAACTACAGTATATCACTTTAAAAAATGTTTTATGAAGATTAGCTACTTTAATTATTTACATTAAAATCAAACAATGCAATTTGTAATGAGCCCATCCATTTGAAATAGAACAATTAAATTCATTACCTGGTAATGTGTGAGGTAATGTGTGTGGTTATAATAATGTTCTGGCCATGGCTTCAATTGCTTGCCTATTGTTCTTTACAGAACAAGTGGGGAGGGGGGAGCGTTCTCTCTCACACACACACACACACACACACACACACACACATATATATATATATATATATATATATAATATATATATATAATATAGACATATAATATAGACATAAAAAAGTTAGAGAACCACATATTATAGCAACATAAGTGTTTCAGAAAACTGTTAGGATTTAGGAGACATCTGTAAAGATTTCCATGATTTTTCAAAAATAGCAGATCTACAAGCTCATAGTGCGATCTCCTCCTTTCTCAGGGCAAGCTCCTGTGTGTGTGTGTGTGTGTGTGTGTGTGTGTGTGTGTGTGTGTGTGTGTGTGTGTGTGACAGACAGACAGACAGACAGACAGAGAGAGAGAGGGAGAGAGACATGATTTTTCAAAAATAGCAGATCTACAAGCTCATAGTGCGATCTCCTCCTTTCTCAGGGCAAGCTCCTGTGTGTGTGTGTGTGTGTGTGACAGACAGACAGACAGACAGACAGACAGACAGACAGACAGACAGACAGACAGACAGACAGACAGACAGACAGAGAGAGAGAGAGAGAGAGAGAGAGAGAGAGAGAGAGAGAGAGAGATCTGAGAGTATACTAGCCGACTAGTTGAATAGACTGTTAACGAGCCAATCAGCCAGAACAGTCCACAGCTGGCTGTGGAATGTTGGCTGACTACCGGGCCATCAGAGGTACTTGGCTGCCAGTGGGGGAGGGGGGAGAGCTGCTTGGACGGTCAGCAAGGCAACGTGCAAACTCCGACTCTGTCTGTTAGAGGTAGTATCAATTCACTATTTTGAAAAGTATTTCGCGGGCCGCACTGGACCTTTCCGCGGGCCGCAAAATGCCCGCGGGCCGCGAGTTTGACACCCCTGCTTTAGAGACCTCTCAATGTAGGAATCAAGCACGAGATGCATGAACTCTGGCTCTTGGCAGAGGGATAATGTTGAGCTGATGATGGCGTTGATGACAGCACCTAAAGTAGGGAATCGTCCTAGTGGCATCTGCCGTATCTTCGACATGAAGTCTACCACAATGTGAGTGGCAAGAGTAGACTTCGGACTCCATTGGGTGAGGTCAAGTCCAGGCTCAATCTCACTGACAAGTTTTGACTTGTTGACATGAGCCGGAAGGTCACCATCAAACAGGGGAGATGCTGGAAGCACATCATGGGTAAGTACCTGCCGGATGTTCATGCCCCGCTCCTTAGCAATGTCCACACTCCTATGTGCCTCAGCCATGTCTTTGGGTGAGACCAACTTCTGCTCTTTCATAATGGTTGTTGGTGTCTTCTGTCGTTGCTCGTTGAATTGAGGTAGCTTCCTCTTTGATATGGTTGTGCTAATTTTCTTGGTCTTCTCGACTAACCTCTCCTGCCTGTATGAACGTAGACACGTTCCCCATTTCTGAGACAGTTGAGCAAGCATGGAGCGACCCTTCTGTCAACAGCCTGCTTTGTGAGCAGATTGTGCAGTGGCACAGGCACATTGACCGTTATTGAGTATGGGTTCTGCCGCTCTAGCACGAAGTCCAGCAGCTTCGCCACATTCTGGTTGAATGTAAGGCGGCGAGTGGTGCTCAGTGCATGCTGGAGATGGCATTCTGTCTGTTTCATGGTGTGGTTGTTGGTGAGAAGGTTGAGGACATTGGTGATCGACCCAATCTCGTGGAACAAGAGCTCGAACTCTGCCACAACATTTGCATTGTGTGTGGCTCCTACTACATAGTGACCTCCAGGACCCTTCGACACTCGCTGAATGGTCTGCTCGACCTTCATGTCACCTCCTACAGCACAGAACCAGCCTTGGCGATCCTGAACAACCCACTGGCCTATAGAAAAGCGCCGGTAGAGCTCAGGATGTGTGAACTCTAGCACCTTGATTTGTTCAAGATACCATGAGCCATGACGCAGGTAGTTTATGGCGTCACATTCTGCAAAGATCGGCATAGAGTCCTCGACAGTAGCAGCATGTAGATTCCAGTTTCCTTCTCTTTCAGAGACTACAGCATTCTTGATGACGGCCACCAACTCCAGCCAAACTCCAAAAAATTGGCAGAGCTCTGACTTGGCCTCACACTCCTTCTCAAACTCCAGAAAGACCTGATTCAACTTCTCTACTTGTCCAATTAGGGCCTCAAACTGCTCTGGGCAATGTTGATTTGTAGCCAGCGTAGAGTGCAGTGCCTCTACCTGTGCTAGCACTGGATATGCAGCTTTGTCCTTGTTGTGCCAGAACATCTCCCACTGGAGTGACCTGATCACATCCTCCACAATCAGCATCCCAGTGAGAGCCCGGATATAATGGCTGCCGTTTAACACTGACTCTATCACACCAGGTCCAAACACGGCACACTCAACCAGTGTGTCATCCGGGCCAGAACCTCGAAGCAGTTTTCCCTGGCATCTGAGCAGAACACGAGTCCAATGGAAAGGGCCCATGCAGAGGAAGAGATCCTTGAACTGTTCTGTCTCGTGCAGCTAAATATCTACAGCTGGGGCGAACACGCCTTCATCGCACCATATCGCCATGGATACCTGATTTAATTGTCTACGAACACTCTGGAAGTTGGTGAGGCAATGCCTGACGGTAGCACGCTCAGTGATGGGTCTTGGTATGACAGGGAGGAAGCCAACACGCATTATCGGCACCACAGTAGATGAGACAAGTGTGTGCACAGCGGCCCATATAAGAGGGTCTCCTGCTGGTGCACCACAGCGGATCAAACTGATCAAGAATTCTCTCTTTGCAGATACACTTCGGGCAGTTGGCATGTTGAGTAATGTTGCTTGCTTGTTTTCAGGATGCAGCAACATGTCTGGTGGCAGGGCAGGTCGAACTACTGGCTTGGCATGGGGAGGTACAACAGCCAAGACATTTGATGACCTCAGGGTAGAAAGTAGTGTGATCAGAGGACACATCCAAAGAGGTGCCTTTCTGGTGCATAGGGCTTGCCACCTGCTTTCGACAGCCAAGGAACCAGAGGCAAGACTAGCACCAATGGAACATGGGTGGGAGGAGCACTTTGGCACACTCCTGCCATCAAAGTGTCTGAAGGCCTTACCACCAAGTCTGCTCACAGTATGCAAGTGTGCAGGCAAGTGTGACACTTGCCGATGTGGGTGCCGTGCTGCTGGAGTTCCGTGCATCATATTCTGCCATGGAAAAATTGAAAGTCCCTCCTGTAAAAATCCATCACACTAACCTGCATGCACACATATGGTGCACCTTGAGAGAATTTATCAGATTTTGTGTTATGATTTTATTTGTATATCATTTTGTAGGTCTATATCACTTTTATTTGCTCATTTCAACACCCTATTAGGTCACATTAGGTCAATTAAGGTCAAAATCACCCAAAATGGTCATAACAATATCAGAAATGAATTCCCCACCCCATAATTAGTCCAAATGGAGGTATTGCATGTGTATATACACTCAGAAACAAAAAAGTTGGATTTTATTCATAGCCGATGGTGGCCATATTTGATTTGGCCATTGCGCCATTCGTGGCACTATGGCGGACGAGCACCTCTTTGATTTTTCATGTCTAGGTACCCATTGACTCAGTTCAAGTGAGAAACTCCCCTCACACCAAGTTGCGAACGGGTCTACAGGCCAGGTACTGGATTATCTACAACCATGGCTGTTATGGAACTTATAGATAAAATATCTACAAACACTGAAAATAATGAATACACTGTGGGACTATTTATAGATTTAAAAAAGGCATTTGACACTATAGACCATAGATTATTATTGAAAAAACTAAATAGATATGGTATTAGAGGGGTAGCTAATGTATGGATTAAAAATTACCTAGAAAATAGATTCCAATATGTACAAATAAATAATAATAAGTCTGAATTATTGAGGGTCACATGTGGGGTCCCACAGGGATCGGTCCTGGGGCCAAAGCTTTTCATCTTATATATCAATGAGATATGCAATGTATCCAGGAAGTTGGACTGTGTCTTGTTCGCTGATGATACAAATTTGTTTTGCTCTGGTAAAGATCTGAGGCATCTTCTGGATACAGTGGAAATGGAACTAAAAACAATAAAACGATGGTTTGATGCAAATAAATTATCATTAAATTTAAATAAAACAAAGTTTATGGTATTTGGAAATAGACAAATTGAACAAAATATACAAATTATGATAGATACAGTAAAAATAGAGAGAGTCTATGACAACAAATTTCTTGGAGTGGTTATTGACCATAAGTTGAGCTGGAATCCCCATATAAATCAATTAAAAACAAAAATATCAAGGGCCATTGCAATACTGCATAAAACAAAAGACATTCTCTACACAAATTCATTATATATTTTGTACCAATCCCTAATAATACCACACATCACATATTGTGTGGAAGTCTGGGGAAACACATTTAAAACAATAAGTAACCCAATATACATACTCCAGAAAAAAGCAATAAGAATTGTTAACAAAGTGGATTACTATGAGCCAACCAACACTTTATTCATACATTCAAACAGTCTCAAATTCAGAGAACTAGTGGACTTTAAAATCTCTCAACTCATGTACAAAATCAATAACAGCATGCTCCCGGACAGTATCCAGAAGATGTTTCATAAAAGACAAACAAAGTATAATCTCAGGGGTACATGCATTTACTCAAAAGAAAAAACAAGAACAAATGCAAAACAAAGATGTACAACATTCAAAGGAGTAACTCTGTGGAACAGCCTTGATAAAGATCTGAAATTGTGTAGCTCATTAAAAATATTCAAAAGATTACTTAAAAATAAGATGATAGATAATTATAAAAAAACATAAATGGCATGTGCCTTCTGTATGACTTTATTTATCATAGCATATATACAAATACTTGTACAGTACAGCAAACACGTACATGTACAGAAAAGTACCTTGTCCTTGTACCTTGTTTCCTTTTTTCTTTTGGTTGTTTTTTGTTTTTTGTTTCTTTTTCTCTCTCCATTTTGACTTTCATTTTTTCTTTGTTTTGTAAAAGGGTAGGCGTAATAAGCAATGCTTCAGCCTATACCTTTTTGGTCAGAAATGTGGGTATCTTTTCTTGATAACATTTATTTTATTGTATTACCTACTGTAATGTTACCACAAATTGACTGACTGAAATAAACTAAACTAAACTAAACAATTGCACAGAATATCACATGCCATGGTATTGTTTTGTTGTTTTTACAGCAGAAATCCAACTCGATATCTTTATCGTTGTTATTGCTGCTACAATGTTGAGGAAATGTTACTCTTGTGTACTCATATATGAGTAAGATAACAATACATGTAACAACAATACAAATTGTGACTCTTGATTAACTTATTACTGTAAGGATGCACACTACCAGAAGAAAAATAAATAAATAAATGATAGTTCTCCATCAGTTTCATCTTTGTTTGACGGTGAGTTCCTTAACAGAGCACACTTCACCCATTTTCAACCTTATCTATATATAATTGGTCCTCACTAATGCTCATTATAAGATGGTACCGTTTCTGTCTGACTCTGTGTTTCACAGTGGGCTGTGGATAGTTCAGGAACCTGCATAACAATGACATAATCAGTAGTTATACCAAACATTATTATTATAACTTTTTTTATTTATTATGAATGCAAATACAATGGTTTCTATTTCAGCATGCTAACTTTCTAGGAAGAGAAAGGCTGTAGTTTCCATTAACTTGGATTCCCCACCGATGATGTCATTGGTAGACAGGTTTCTGAGCTTTGTGAAAACATACGACCAACAACAGGGACAAGCAAACTCTTCTCTCTGTGCCGTCCAAAGCCTCAAAGGGCAAAACAAACCTCCCTAAGGGCCAAGAGTGCAAAGGCCCCAAAGGACAGTAGCACAGTAGCTGAATGGTTTACGGAAAATATAAATAACATTACTTATGTTAAAAAGCTGTAGATATAATATCTAGGGTTGTCACAATCATGAACTTTTAGCTGACAATTAACTGTCATACAAATAATTATGACTAATGATTTAATTGCATTTTTGGCATTGAATATTTACACAATTACAAATTACATTCTGTTTGACTTTTAGACAAAAATCGCATTCGAGAATACCAGCAGATATGCCACATAAATATAAAAACTGTTATTTAAACATGTAAAGAAATTACCAGTAATCAAAATGCACTATGGCCAAAACAGGACATATCCCTATGTTGAGAATTTTCTCTATGCGGTCTCTGGCGGTTTCGTCATTTCTAATGACAGACAGCTAGGTGTCTGCCATCACCATTTGAAAGTCATAGGCCAATGCCAGTCCGGGTGTGTCCCTATACAAGCCCTCACTCAGTCCACAGTATTAACTCCTTGTCCAGCCCAAGCAGCCATGCGTTCATGACCCATAAACCATTACATGGTGAGTGGAGGAATAAATCAGTAAACCCTTGAATCTACTATTGGTGTCACAAACCTCGTTTATTGGAGAAACTTGGGCAGTCAGCTCTATATCCAGAACACAACAAAGTATTTAATAAACTAATAGAACACATTCACAAATGTTCAAAAATGCACACATTGCAACTGCTACATACATAACATACAGTATAAACAGATGGCTGGTATGCACATTAGGTAGACACAAAGTACAAAAAGTAGCAGGTACTTATGAGGTTAAATATAAAGTGCATCAATAAGGTTAGGTAACAAAAAAATAAAATAGCAGGTGCAGTAGATAAGGTGCAGCACTAGAACAGTAGCCTGGTTCCAGCCGAATCTGCCTTTGCAAAATCGCATCGCACTTTAGCCCTCGGCAGATTAGCTCTGGCCCCCCTCCATAGAGATTCCATTTATCTCCCTCCGCAGTGGTGTGGAGCCAACCAGGGCCCACGATTTAACACTGGATGCTTGTTTCTTTCCAGAACCTGGCAACTCGTGTTGCCAGATTCTGGAAACAAGCAACCAGTGTTAAATCGTTCGCCATTAACGGCAGGCTCGCAGGAATTTTCAGCGCATGTTTGACTATCATGAGACTCTACAATGAATCGTAGTAGAGAAAAAAATAACATTGCATCGGTTATAATAGACGAACTTCACTAACCCACGCGCTCCCATTATGACAACGGAGGGGGTTTAAAAAATGACGACAGGGGAATATATGGAAAAAAAGAACGCCACTTTTTACGTCGCTAGGTGAGTAACGAGACATGAAAGATAACACTTAATTTGTCCAGAATTCTCCTTTAAGAGAGATAGAATGAAAAAGGTGAAGAGGAGGGAAGGGAGAAGTGAAAGAGGAAGAGCAGAGGTTCAGAGAAAACCTGAATGAACAAGTAGGCTAGTACCAGAATTAAACCAGCACTGATACATGCAACAAACTAAAACTCTAAACTCTTTTCAGCATTTCTGAGACAAATCCCTTGTTGACAAGATTCAATCTCACATTTCTCATTTCTCATCTCATTGTTTGCTTTTATTTTCAACTTTGTTTTTCTACCAATTTAGTCATTATGCCAAATCAATTCCTAATTAGTGTGGTTGCCCTAACAGGACAACCACACTATTATTATTTTTGACAGCAACTTCAAATTTGATAAACAGATTAGCTCAGTCATAAAAAACAGCTTTTTTCATTTACGACTCCTGGCCAAAATCAAACCATATCTCCCCCTCAAACAATTTGAATTAGTAATCCATGCCTTTATCTCATCTAGGATTGACTACTGTAATGCATCGACCTCTCCCTACTCAGGCGTTTGCAACTAGTCCAAAACGCTGCTGCTCGCCTTCTCAGAGGTATCAAAAAATATGACCAAATCACTCCAGTGTTGGCCTCTCTCCACTGGCTTCCGGTAAAATACAGAATTGATTTTAAAATTTTATTATTTGCTTTTAAATCCATCAATGGTCTGGCCCCCCTATATGGTTGAACTTCTAACACCCCATAACCCACCCAGAGCACTAAGGTCTGCTGACCAGTCGTTGCTGACTGTGCCATCAAACCTAACCCTCAAAACCAGAGGGGATCGCTCTTTTGCGGTGGCAGCCCCACAGCTGTGGAACAATCTCCCCCTCCACATCAGATCTGCTCAGTCCATCCAGATCTTTAAGACCTTACTTAAAACTCACCTCTTCTCTCTGGCCTTTAACCTCATCCAATCATAAATGTTCCTGTTTTTAACTCTCATCAAATCGCTTCCCTACCCTCTGTATAAACCTACATACGTGTAGGTTACATTATACAACATACAATATGCTACACAATATGCTGCGTTCTTTACACTTTATTATGTGTTTTTTGTGTTTTTTTTCTGATTTGATGTATTGATGCTTTTCTTTTTTTTTCTGCTTTTTACCTGTGCAGCACTTTGGTCAACTAACGTTGTGTAAAAATGTGCTATATAAATAAAGTTTGATTCTTCTTTCTTTCAAGATCAACTTTATTTTGGCGCGCTACTCCGAGTCCTCCCACAGTTTTTTTCCCCCACACTCGTGCTACACATTATTACATAATTAGATGTGAATGACAGTGCTGTGTTTCTGTGCATACTATGCAGTCATGTCAGTGGAAATGGATCAGATGCACACAGTTGCATGCATAATGTAGCCCATACGTAAATGAAGTCCACGATCACAACACCAGAGGCAGCTCCACGGATCATGTTCAACCCAGATTTGGCTCAACAAAGGGAATGAACTCGTTCTCATGCTATTCAACAAAAATGTGGAATGCCCTACCTAAAGGAGTAAAGGAGTGTAAAACACTACTCACTTTCAAAACTGCCCTAAAGAAACACCTTCAGGAGGCTGCAATTCGAAAATGGCCCCTGTCTAAGTCCTATAACCTAACCCCCCTCCCCGAATATTTTTTTCCTCTTTTTTTTTCCTTTTGTACATATTTTTTACTTTTCATACCAGTAACCTGTAAGCTGATTGTATGACGTTCTTTAGTGTGTATCTATCTGTCTGTCTCTTATATGTCATCATGATTTATGTGCCTGGGGATCTCATTTTAAACAAGCTTAGTGGTTTATGAGCTTTCCAATTTAGTAGACCTTGTATTGTGAATTTGTACGTACTGTTTCTCATGTCTTACTAAATAAAGTACATCAATCAATCAACATCAATCAATCAATAATACATCAATACGCTCCGCGGGACCGGAAGCGCTACTGAACGAGAACGTGCAGGAATCATTTGAACGAATCTGAAATGAACGTTTTTTTCCACCACTAGAGCGTGCATTATGGAGCCATATCAGTAAATGATCAAAACTTTTGGCCCTGATATGGCTCCATAGTGCACCCGTTGACCGTCAACAACACAGCCGTCTGTGGGTACATACACACATGATGGTGTTTATGTACGGGCGTGTGTATGCACGGGCGGAAGTCCCATTCACTCCCATGTTAAGTTTAAAACCGGACGCGGATCGCGACCGTTCTTCCGGTTTTAAACTTAACATGGGAGTGTATGGGACTTCCGCCCGTGCATACACACGCCCGTACATAAACACCATCATGTGTGTATGTACCCTCTGCCTTGACCTCTGTGCGCTCTCCCCACCCGGCCCCCGGCCCCTGGCCCCTCGTCTGCAGCCGGTCGGTAGTAGCCTGGGCACCATTACTTTTCGGGTATATGATCCGGTCGGGAGCGGAAGTTAAAATAATAAAAAGTGGCCGGATGGGCAGAACCGGAAAGGCGTCTCACCTCAAAATAGGTCCGTCCTAATAAAATCCTTGATGCGGCATAGTTTAGCTTATTTTTTAAATGTAAATGTGCGTGCACTATCCGGAGACTATTTAGCGCCTGTATTATCCCACGGGGAAATTCTATTCCATTTAAATAGGGATTGGGGAACCAAAACAAAGCGGCACCGCAAAACCGGATGGGCAGAATCCGGAAAGAGGATTCTTTTTTATTTATTTTTTTCAGTAGGCGTGGCCTAGACCGGATCATATGGGTCTTTAGTAACAGAGACCAGGCTTTCCTCCGAGGTGGAAAGACTGGTGACGCGAGGTTAGGTCGGTAGGCAAACGCCGTTCGCGTGACAGACAGTATTCTCTTGCCTCTGATTGGCTTTCGGGCAGAAAGCCCCCCCTCCACCCACCCCTTTTGGGGGTGTCTATGGCACAGCTGTAGCCTGGTAAACCCCCCTCCCTCCGGAAATCTCATTTGCATTTGGTTTCAGGAAGGAGGGTCTGGGATGGCCCCTGCTGAAAATCTGTCAGTCATGATGACCGACTTGTTGTGAACCAACCAAGGCTAGCGCAGCAGCTGGAAGCTAGTAGCTATTAGCAATAACATATGCTACGGGTGGCTACTGGCTAAGTTCAAGATATACGGCACAACAGTGGTATATATTGGTATATTTGAAGAGAGAGAAGAAAACACTTTGATGATTTGTGGAAACATCATTCAGGTAAAGCTCCTCTCCATGTAAAAGTCGGCTATCGTATCTATGACGTCAATATTCATAACAATACACAGCTGGTCAGAGAGTGTCGGGTGTTCTGTCCAGGTTCTGTCTCTGACTCACTGTATGCGTTCGTGCTTTATGTGATGAAAGTGAGAGAACTGGCGCTGGAAGGAACGGGGTGCGCAGACATTGTTTAATGTTAAATTGTTGCCCAAACTCCGCCAGCAGATGGCGCCAGTAAGCTACATAGACAGACAAGCACTGTTTCTGAAATTGATTGATTGATGTACTTTATTTAGTAAGACATGAGAACCAGTGGCGGACGCAGGATCTCTTTATGAGTAAGGCCTGGCAAGTACGTGGTAGGCCCCCCCCCCCCAAGAAAAAACACTTGATACTCGAAAACAAAGCTGGCAATAGGCAACAAAAAAATGGCTATACAAGGCGGAGTCGTCTGGGCTTTGAGTTGAAGAACCAAGCATGTTCAGTGTCTTTGATAGCGATCCCATACAGCTTGCATGGTCCCATCAAAAGTTCTTTCATGCCGAAAGAAGGAGATCCAGGCAGGAGAGACTCCGAGGCAGTCATAATTCCATATGTGTCCTCATCTGCGAGTAGTGCAAAATATTGTCCACCGAGTTCAGCCTTTATTTTACCAAGCAGGACTGATGCTGAAGCCTCAAGCAGCTCGTCCTGAATGCGGTGGCTTGTCATCGTAGCATTTCTTGGCATTTTTGTGTCATATCTGTGGTCATAATGCGTCGTGTGGTTGAATATGGATAAGAAACACCCCGGGTTGAGCGACTCCGCCGTTTCGTCGTGTCCTCTTAGTGGAATTCCCATCTTTGCGCAAAGCATAACTACATCCAAAGTCAGTTTAACTTGTTCCCTGTGTCGATCAAAAAATTGGTCATCTCCATGCATTTGGTTCAGTACAGTTCCACGGCTCTTTGGCCCATGACTGGCCTTAAAGGCCTCCAGCTTCTGTAATGCAATGCCATGCGGGTTGCTCCGATCATGTTTTATGCAGGCATTTCCCAGATTTTTCCAATTGTTGTACCCATCTCTTGTAAATTTAGAGTCCACATGCACCTCAGGGAAATGTCGACATGGTTTACAAAAAACAGAGTCTCCTTTCTTGCTATATTCAAGCCATGGGTATTGTTGATACCATCTGCTGCTGTATGCGCGTAATTTCCCATTTATTTCAGTAGCTGGGAATTTTGTTAGCTGTGGTTGAGTTGCTGGTTCTTCCATAGCTGAAAAATCATCCCCGAACCCGACGTTAGTGGGCGCCGTAGGAATGGATGCAAAAGCAGCAGCCCTAGCCTCTGTGTGCCCCTCCAGTGGGGGTGGTGGTGGTGGTGTTGGCTCTGAGCCAAGAGCTGCTGCTGCCGTGTCAGTGTCTGCTGCTGGTGTAGGAGGTGGCGGTACAGGTTTAGTAGTCGTCGCGTCGAAAATGAGTTTGCTTTGGACAAACTTCTTTTTTCTCGCCGGTGCCATTGCTCTCTCTCTGGCAGTCTCTGCTGTCTCAAGAATAAAAAATGACTGAAGAGAATGAGGCCGAGACATTGTGTGTGTGGCGTTTATATTGTGTGCTTATTTCATGACGTAGAAAACCGGTTCTGTGAATAAGGGACACAGGCAGACACATTTCACACTCGAGTGTGAAAAGGGATACTGAGAATACACATTGGCTCAAAAGACTCAACATCCTCCAGACAGGCAGGAGACAGACAGGAGAGAGAGAATGGATGCGTACTACGTTGTTTGTCAGCCTTAAGTATAGGGGGCGATATTCATAGTAAATACACAAAAAGCTGTCTGGCGGAGGGAAGGCACAGTGTATTGGAGGTAAGGCACGTGCCTTACTTGGCCTACCGTGCGGCCGCGGTCCGTGTACTTTCTGGCAGATGGAATTTCTTTTGGGAACCACAAACAGAAATCCGCCGTTGCGTTCATTTTTCATTTTTCATTTTTCATTTAGGGACGCGTCGGTTCTTTCGCTCCCGTTCGCTCCCATGTTTCATTTTTCATTCTTCATTTTAAAACAAGTTACGTTCGTTTCGCTCCCGTTTTTCATTTTTCATTCTTCAATAAAAAATAAAAAAATGAAACGTAAGAAAACAGGGTTTTGATTTTTCATTCTTTCATTTCTCGATCTTAATCAAAGATACTGTAAAGACAAGACCAGAAGCGGAAGTAGATTTAGTACTTAAAAATAAGAGTGTATATATATATATATATATATATATATATATATATATATATATTAAATATAAATGTATTATACCGTCCGTAGGCTACATGATTATAACATTACTATGGCTACATCAATGTTAGACAGATGGACATATAGATAGACAGACAGACAGACAGACAGACAATAATATATTATACTGTAGGCTAAATAAACATAATTATGATAGTATATTATTATATTAGGCTATTAACATTATGCAAGCTAATTATATTTACCATGGTTACGTCAATAAGAAGACAGACAGATCTATATCTGTCTGTCTGTCTGTCTGTCTGTCTGTCTGTCTGTCTGTCTGTCGGACGGACGGGCGGACGGACGGACGGACGGGCAGATATAGGCCTACGTGATTCTCTTCTTTTCATTTAGACATTTTCATCCAAAATGTGTGTTATATTTATATTATTTAGTTGCAGCATGATTAATTAATAGCAATATTACGGAATAGGAAAACAGAAACAAATCTACCTATATAATTCGAACTTGGAAAGTTGGGTTGAGACTTGAGAGCTATAGGCGTCGCTACTCATTGAACCATCGAAATTACATCTCTGCTGACGTTTTAATCGGATACAGCAGGTGGGTTACTATACTAGGGACATCTGGGCACCAGGAAGAGTGGGTACTATGTGCACTGCCTGTGAGATTGAATTATTTATTAACAATGATTATTAACACCAGTTTTCCCGGTGCCCAGTCTTCCTGGTGCCCAGATTTCCCTAGCGCCCACTCTTCTCCACCCCTAAGTGCCCACTCTTCCAAGTGCCATGTCCCTAATGCCCACTCGTCCAAGGTGCGATGAAGCAGCCTTATAAAGCTCAGCAGGTCATGTTATAGACCTACTACAGCATGTTAGATTTCCTCAATACACAATAATAAACATCTGCAGATGTTCTATCAGACAGTGGTTGCAGCGTCCTTTTCTATGCTGTGGTGCGCTGGGGAGGCAATAGGCAAAGGGACACACTCAGACTGGACAGACTGAGGGTACCATACGTGCGCTCCCGGTGCTATCTATCTATCTATCTATCTATCTAATGCAGTCAGTAACCTAAAACAATTTAAAAAAAAATGAAGCCACTCATTGTCATCAAGTGTTTCAGAATCGGTATAAACAAAACGTGAATACTATCAATACAAAAGATACAATGCAACTTTGGACTGGTACATCAGAGCTTATCAATATTCGGTGTCTGTCTGTCTGTCTGTCTGTCTGTCTGTCTGTCTGTCTGTCTGTCTGTCTGTCTGTCTGGATGGACGGACGGACGGACTTATACGGACAGATTGATAAGTGGACTTGATTGCCAATATATTATTTTATTTTCATTTACACATGCGCCTTTTCACCCAAAATGTGTGTTATATTATTTACTTGTAGCATGGTTAATTAATAGTCCCTGTTTGCGTAGCCCCCAAATCGGGCTCCCCAAGTTTTGCTCGCTGTGTGAACTGTTCAAAGACGCAACAAGCAGCTCCATACTAGCACTCGGTGGTACTGGTGCGTCTCTGACCGCTGTCTGTCTGTCAGTGTCTGTCTGTCTGTCTGTCTGTAGTAGGCCTACATATAAGGATATAGACCTAGGAAATCCAGGTGTCCAAATGTAACAATGTTGATATTGCAGTAGTAATTTTAAATCGAGTCTTTACTGGCTGGAAATCTGGAATCTTATGAACTTGGATGTATAATACGCTACAATATTCAGACCCTGCCCTATGGCACACAGTGCCCGTGGTGGGATCATTCCTTACAAATGGTTACATACGGTTGTAGCCTATGTTTGTCATAATTGTAATACTTTTGGAATAATCACCATGAACGATCGCGCTCAATCTCTCCCCTCCATTGCGCACTGGAGTCTGGACGTTTGGTTGTTCATTGATTACAACAAACACAAATAACCTCTTGCATTATATGGTCAATAACGCCAAAAAAAGAGGGGAATTGTTAAACCAGTAGAGAACAAATAGGGCTCTAATCATTATGATTAGAGCTCTGGTTAAATATCTCCCTCTTTTTTGGCATTATTTGTGTAAAAATAATAAAGTAGGCTAATGCAAAATCCAGAGCTGATGTGCATACCCACGGGCCACGGCAATGTGCAGGATGTCATTTTACAGGTTATGAATTCATTCAATACATTTTACATATTCTACTGGTGAGAATCAATAGCGTTGCGCCTCGACAACCTGTGGGTTTCAAACGGTAGAAGCATGCGCAGTGGCGTTTTAAATGTAGAACTATTGCAATCCCAGATTTGACCACCAGGCGATGACCGCTTCAATGTTCTACCGTGGCTCTTGGTGCCACCTACTACCAATACAATATTAACTACCTCCCACAGTTAAGAGGTTCACATCTCACTCTGGGCAGATCTGTTCTTTTCGGTTTCCACGATTGCCATGGCTGGTACACACTGTATGACTTAAAGTCGTCAGGTTGTATTACTATTAATCATACTGCAACTAAGCAAACACATTTTGGATGAAAAAGCTGATGTCTAAATTAAATAGATTGGCTACATGTATGCCTCTTGATATATCTGATTCCTAATAGTGTTGCAAGGAGAAAAACAACCTTTGTAACTGCTGGGGATTTCAAAAACAGTCATTATACAGTTGGGTCAAAAATGTTCAGTTGGCCATTAGTGGGCACTGGGCCTATTTGAAAGCAGACATCGTTAGTTGGTGCTATAATCTAACACAGTTGAGACTGGTAGGCCCTTATGTCTGTAACTCTGAATGTACAAATGGAATCAAATGGGTCCAGGGTCCATTTGTATGCTCTCAGAGTTAAATTAACCCTGATGGTATAGATTGGGGGTCCAAGAGAACAAAATTGTATCAAATGGGGGTCCGTGGCCTGATGCATATCAAACTGGGGGTCCTTGGTATTCAAATGGTTGAGAATCACTGCTGTAGGCTGCACGATTATAACATAAATATTAGTATGGCTAATGTTAGACAGATGGACAGATATATTATCTATCTGTATCTATATCAATAAAACAGGTTAAAAAGTCAATGCCTGCCCCACCAAACTGTTTACTGTACACATGTCTTTGATTTCTAAGCTGTTTATATGTTTAGTATTGTATATTTGTCTGTCATTAAATGTTTCGATGAATTCAGTACAAAGGACCCCAATGGGAAACAAGCCATAGGCTTTCTATTGGCTTTAAAATCCCCTTTGCAGACGTTGTATTGAACTGCATTTAGATATATCTGTCTGAGATAGATCTGATAGACTTGATTAAACATAGCCACTCTATTGTCCTTTTAATTTAGACATGGGTTACATTATGTAGGCTAGTTGCAGCTGCTTCCCACTCTTAGGTCTCGTAGGGCTACTACTGACCATAGTTTATATTTGACCTAAGCCAACCCAAGGTGTATGACTACCACCAACACACACTTTCCACTGTAAAATGTGTGTGTGTGGACAGTGTTTTAGTTAGCTGAATTTTTCTCTTGCAAATACTTGTTCTATTTTACAAACCCATATACATCATGTAGTTGAGACTGGTACTACACAATCATAATATTGGTGAAAGAATAGAACAGATTATAAAATGTATACAGATTATACAATGATAATACATTAATTAAACATTTTACCACAGAGAGAAGAGTGAACCTTTTTTTTTAACGTTTTATTTTTCAGACAGGCAGCTGATGGCACCACATGCCATTATCAGCATTATCAGCTCATGCTGATTATTTGAGTGATCGATTAACTAAAACACTGTTCAGGACCACCTGCTGAATATTATATCATAAAGACAGATAACAGGCAGCATAACATGACGGCACAGAGGTAAACGAACATGACAGCACTTTAAAACACTGTTCAGTACCATAAAACATTTTTTTAAAATGCATATTACAAAAACAAAACACTTGCCAATAAAGAATTGGGTTAAAACAACTTTTGTAAATGACTAGAATACCCAAGTCTAGACAAACATTTAGGGAAAGAACATGTCATATAGGAACATCTCTTGAGTAAAGTCAAACTGTGGCCTCAGCACACAAACCACAATACCAGCCGGGCCAGCCACACAGGGCGATCTGTATACTTTCTTCACTGGCGTTTTTTTACACATTTGTTTCCCCAATACATTTAATTATATCAATTCTACCAAATTTAGTCATTCTGCCAATTCTCCCAAATTTAGTCATTCTGCCAATTCCCCAAATTGTTGCGTGTGTCGTTCAACCCCCCCCCCCCCCCATGCCATTCACACTGCCGACCCGGCCGGCCGGGCAGGCCAGATCCAGCCATGGCTGGCACCCACGAAACTGGCCTACCCGACCAGCCCAGCCAGCCCCACAAAATAGCCACACAATACCAGCCGGGCCAGCCACAGAGGGCGATCCGTATACTTTCTTCACTGGCGTTTTACACATCTGGTTCCCCAATACATTTAATTATATCCCAATTCTGCCAAATGTAGTTATTCTGCCAATTCCCCAAATTGTTGCATCTGTTCAACCCCCACCTCCCCATTTTCTTTTTTAAGAACCCCCCCCCCCCATGCCATTCACACTGCCGACCCGGCCGGCCGGGCAGGCCAGATCCAGCCACGGCTGGCACCCACGAAACTGGCCTACCCGACCAGCCCTGCCAGCCCCATTCTCCAAATTGTTGCATCTGTTCAACCCCCACCTCCCCATTTTCTTTTTTAAGACCCCCCCCCCCATGCCATTCACACTGCCGACCCGGCCGGCCGGGCAGGCCAGATCCAGCCATGGCTGGCACCCACGAAACTGGCCTACCCGACCAGCCCTGCCAGCCCCACAAAAAGAAACCCAACACTAATCCCGGATTATGTTCCTAAAAGCATTGATAACCTCTTCCAGTCCAGTCATCTCAAAAAACCTGTCCCTGAATGTGCCGTCCCGGCAGTCCTCGTTCGGGCACCCGTCCTCCCTGGTCAGCCACTGCTGCACACACCTGCGGCAACCTACGATACTGCGGCAGCACGGGGTGGCAATTGGGATCTCCATTGCCTCTGAAATATTCAAAATAATTGTCGATTAGAACATGAAATTGATCAGTACCTTGTCCATTTGCACCTCAATACTACAAAATAGTGTAGAACAGAGCTCAATAGCCACAGAGCAATCAAAGCCACTCAAGACTTGGTGTTGCTATATTATGCGTTTTGTCATTTTTTATTATGTTGGACTTTTGTAAGTCCAATATAATTAATCAACATTGAATCTTTTTCTGTAAAAAGTAC
This sequence comes from Gymnoscopelus braueri, assembly GCF_963280865.1. Taxonomy (NCBI): domain Eukaryota; kingdom Metazoa; phylum Chordata; class Actinopteri; order Myctophiformes; family Myctophidae; genus Gymnoscopelus; species Gymnoscopelus braueri. Next base: position 49,264,679 of record NC_137619.1, on the reverse strand, counting down.
TGTAAATATGGTGTACTGCCCCATAAAGTAGGGTGTGAAAAAGGCCTACTTGCTAGACAATGTTCGGGTGAACCTTGTAAACCTGCAAAAGTACATTCTTAACATGAGCAAATGACTACATGCATAGTTAAAAGATAAAGAAAAAAGATTGAGTTTGGATATTTAGCAATGAAAATGGTATTGACCCTGAAAGTGTAGCTCATTATAATCAAATAATGTATGAGTGCATAAAGTAACCTTAATATGTAGGGGCGTGATTAACATGTTACCACATGAGTAATATAACTGTATTTGTGTATTAAATGCAATTGTGCACATATGTAACATGTAGCATACAAACCTGTGCACATGGAACACTTGAAGAAATTCTTGATTGCAATTATGTGTGCCTCGGTCAAAGCCACAGTTGACCCACGATTACCCTGGACATATTGTGTGAGGTCCTGGATCGCTTGTGAGATGGCAGGGAGCTCTCCAGCCGCAAGGACAAGTTCCTCCACTCTGTCTCTTGTTTCTTCTTCTCCAAGTCTGGGGAAAGAAAGAAAACAAATTGATTGAGACATCTTTCTCCCCAATGTAGGTGCCATGCAAATTCTCAGTCCACCCCCTTGGCCCTTCTTGGGAGAATAAAGAACCAAGTGTCTCCTCCGGTGATGAAGTCACCAGCCGTGAGTTTAGGGTTAAACTGTGAATGCGTGACGCATGCAGACCATCACACTACATCCATCCCAATTTTGCTCCCTGCTGAAAAAGTGCCCTGACAAACTTGTAGTAGTCACTAGTTTAGGATAGCAAACCCAACTTGATACATTCTTGGGCTACTGAGAAGTGTATTATTGTCTTATTGTCTTCTGTGGATGACCTTACTAGTCCAAACTAATCACATTCAAAGACAATAGATGTTCTCTGCATTGAGGAAATGCTTACGTTGACCTCCTCCTCTTGCGCGCCTGCATGTCACTGTAGGAGCTCTCCCGTAGTGCGACAATCTTGGACGCGTTCTTCTTCCAAAATGCTGGGGCTACAGAAGAGAGAATGTAACAGTAATCAATAAGCATTTTGTATCCAAGAGACTAATCTGTTTTTTTTTTCAAATTACAGTTTTTAATTGTAATGAATGTCATTGGCTATCAATCCTTACACTCAACGCTTAGCCTAGAGTTTTGACCTTAACACCCCCCCCCCCATAGGATTTTTAAGCAAAGGTAATTACATTTATACATAATTGTACAGATGTTCCGTTCATTTCGTCAAACCTTTAACGGTTTAAATAAAAATCCAGAGTTACATTTCAAACCCCAAAAGGTTCTGAACTACAAACAAAGCATTCAACCAAGCCAGAGTCATGGTCCAACTTCGTAAATACTATAACTTACTTCTGCAAGCGCTCGAATCAATTATCTTTTGCCCCGACGGGTGACAGAGGACCACGTCTTCCTCCAAACTCAGTTCTTCGCGGACCTTGGCAGACACGATGTCTATGGAGAGATCCTGTTCTGGCAACAAGATATGAAGGGAGCCACCATCGGTGAAGAGCCGTCCTCTCTCCACTCTGCCGATAATTATGCTCCTTTCACAGAAAAAGACAGTGTGGGTGTTACTCACAGATCAACTTACCGTATATTCATAAGAGCAGAGCGCAAAATCACCCCCCCCCCCCCCCCATTACTAAACAAACTCATTATGGAACTCTAATAATGATTACTATCAGAATGCAGCTTTTCTTTAATATAAAAGTTTAATCATTTTAAAAGGCGTTTTACACCCAATCCTTGTTTTCAATTAGGTAGACCAAAATGTTCTCCATTATTGGGTGTTTTTAGTGTTTCCTATCATCTAAAATTAGGGTGGGGTGAATAGGCCAACATACAAGGACAAAATTATCAGAAATGTTCAGATTGGTGGTATTGAACCATTTGAAATTCTTCATATTGAAATACAATATATTAAATGCTTCAGAAAAAGTAATTTTGGCATGTTTGAAATTACACATTTTTGGATATCCAGCTACATGATGGGTCAATTTCTCAGGGCATGCATACTGTACTGACAAACATGTAATTCATATGGTCAAGTCTTTATATTATTTGGTTTCATACTTGGTAAAGGTTTTTGGCTGGCGTGGGAGTGGCTGTGCATCTCCTCCAGCAGGCCTTTGGAATAGGCGCCGATGAGGCGCAGATGGTGGTGGTGGAGCTGCAGCCAACTGGTTTTCAGGAGCCTCCTCGCCACACACTTCGTACCTTCTTTCTGGACTCACATCCATGTACCCAGTGGTTCCTGACACAACCACGTCGCCATTTTCAGCCGTAAGATAAATGGTTGTTGAAGCCAACTGAAAATGGAGGGATGAAAAGGATTTAAAATTTCACATTTTACTTTCATTCTCTTAGTCCCCATCTCAAATATGTCTTTCACTCCTGTACAAACCGAATAGTGGAGAAAAATGGGGTAGTATGAGCAAGTTAGTGCTAGCTAAACTGCTTTACAGTGTAAATACTAAATAGTCTGATGCATTTTGTGAGTCTGTTGCAAGTGCAGAGCAGTGCAGTTATATCTACACACATATCAGAGTACACTACTCTGATGCAGTACTACTGCATATGCAATGTTTGTGGTTCAAAATATTACTGCTCGAAGTCTAATGTACATAATGTACCAAGTCAGTGGTTCTCAAAGTGTGGTTCCAGGGAGTCCCCACCTAAATGTGTTAATATAGCATCAGTTAAAAACAATTAAACCCATTTTATACATCGGCCCATCTACAAGTAAGCACGGTAAAACTACAAATGCAGAGACTTTAGCGCCTCAGTAGGTAAATCAAGAACTACCATCAGTCTAAACACAATATCCAAACATAAAACCACAATTCTTTTATGGGGTCCCTGGCACAATATATTTATTATATGCGGGTCCACAGCCAAATGCATATTAATTTGGGTGTCCTCTACATATAAGTTTGAGAACCAGTGTAAATTAAGTTATGGAATCACTTCATTAATCAAATGAAAAGTCACATCGGGCCGGCCACCCAACACGTGGGTTGACCACGCTAGCATTAATTATGTGTGTGTTAGTCGAATATAATTCAACTTACTTTATTACACAAGTAGATTCCTAATATATTCCTATATGTATATATATATATATATATAAGTGGGTTCTAAAGTTATTTTAGTTTAGCTGATCCTTTTCTTTTAACATGACATGTCCATTTTTGACAAGGCATTATGGGCAAAAATGTCCAAATCTCTACACATTAAAGAAATGCTAAATTAGCATGCCTAAAAACGGTCACAAGACGCTTGTGTAGACCGGCTTTCTTGCATGCTGTAGTAAGCAGCTAAGCTACTAAAGCGTGGCAGAAAAGGGCTAGGCCCTGCTGGGCCATAGCTTAATGGGCTTCATAGTTAGTGCTAGAATGTTCCATTACGGTCATATTAAAAAGAACAAACCTTAAATACAGTTGCCAGAGTCTGAACATTGAAGTCTGCTAGACGGATGTTCACCGTCCGGTTTCCCCGTGAGACATTTATTTTGTTTAGATGGGCTTGAGAAGCGGCGGAGAAAACAGAGCACATGGTGAAGTAAGATGGCGGTGCGGTGCGATGCGGCCGGTGGGTCTTCAGAGAGGTGGAAGCAGGGAAGGCGGAAATGCTGTCGGTCTGCCTTTTATACCCTCCCAAAATGCGCGAAACCAGGTGATCAGTTCCTGGTGAAAGGTCACCTGACCTGTTGCTAGGTAGGAACTAAAACAAGAAACAAAAAGTTGCATTAATAATTAGGCTATGTTCGACATTATTTGTATCGCTATCATTTTACTTATTTACGTATTCAATTAGTAGTATATACATATTCACTCTTATGGAGAAATGTGTCATCTGTTCATTTGCATGTGATTGGAATGAAATAAAAATAAAGAAAAAACTCTAACTGTAACTATCCAACACACACACACACCTAATATGCTGGTAATGGCCTAAATAATAACAGCAAAAATGTGTTAATTACTAGGCCAATAATATATTGATTACCAGTTAATTTAATAGCCTTTTGACCTTAGAGAACAGATTCATTACAGTTTTTACAATTTGTATAAACAAAGATATTTTTGTACACAAGCCGGGATGTAAAATACCCCTACCGAATATATTCTCGATTTTTTTATTTATTGCATAACTAAAATAAGTGTCACACCAACACATTATATTAAGCTGGTGCACCATACCTCACCCATTTTGAAAGGAATGCAATGATAAAGTTCACATTTCGACTACTTTTATTTCCAAATAGCCTATTTAGGCAATAGGGTTAAATATATTTTATATATGTATATACAATTTAGCTGAACCCCCTCAAGGACCCCATTGAGAACCACTGCCTATAGAAGTTGGGTATTGTTCAAAGTAAAGTTTTAATTTATATATATATATATATATATATATATTTTTTTTTTTTTTTTTTTTCGTGAATTTTGTGAACCCTTGCACCCCTAACGTATAACTGCTGTTTCAGTATTGAGGAAAAACAGGCTGCTCTGTTACAAGTAAAAGTCCGGAATTCAAAAATGTACTTAGTACAAAAGTATTGGTATCCAAATGTACCTAAAGTAAAAGTACTAAAATGTTTGAAAATAGCCTAGGGCTGAAGTGGTTAATGTATGTTTTATAATGTAATCATTTATATCTGCAAAATAACTGTAGCTAAAGTTTTCAAATAATAGTGGAGTAGAAGTAAAAGTATAGACGATTGGAAATAAAGTACTTGAGTAAATGTACTTCGTTACTTTACACCACTGGCATCATGACGCTCGCAAAACAAACAATTAGCCTATGCAAACAAGTGAAACACAGGATAGTGAACTGAACAAAAACAATGGTATCAAGCTAATAAGAGACAAACTCACTTTTAGACACATTATGGGGATTGGGGACACAGTTCTGGTTGGTGGCAGCGCAAACAGACGACTGGATTGTGCTTGCTGTTATAGGGACTCCATTCATGGCAGATTGAGTTCACCTGCGGCTGCGTGTAGGCTACTGCAGGTGCAGGGTGGGACCAATTGCCCTTCCCTGGTCATCATGGCAGACTCTCATAGCGGCTATATAATGAGATAATTCGTTCTCACAATTTTGTTAATTTGTGGCCATAAGATACTACTAATTTGTTCACAAATTGTAATTAATATGAAGCATCAAGAAGTGTATGAGAGCCAGTGCAACAGACCACGTAGGCCTACTGCATATGCCATCCTTGAGACTTTCATTAACATATTTTCTTTTAGTGTTTTATTTTACAGAAATATCACATTAATACATTGTCTAATAAAAACTGTGCATATATTTGAAATACATGCCCAGATTTTCTGTAAATTTGTTCTTAACTGATTCATCAAAGTTAAGTCTTATTTTTACTTTTCTCTTAAGAACACATATTTTAAGAGTGGGAGAGCACTCACTGAGATAAGAGAAAACAGTCCACATATTTAGTTTGTCCAATGCTAGAAAAGTTTTAACTTGGAGAATGAAAACTTGTGAATATAATGTAATACGTAATTTCATAGAATTATTAAATTCATGGGCTAAAAAATACTATTGGTCAATTGATCACAATTATAACTATAAAACCCTGGATGATATAGCATGCGTTCAGACCCTTTTTCATTTCAGTTATGTGCCCTCTAAAAAGCCTGAATTATACTTCAGTGCCCAATGGTGTTGAGCAGTGAAAATTGCTCAGTTGCTCAGTAGATCGCAATTTTCGGTTTAATGTAGGTTTAAGAAAGCATTTACAGCATCACAAATGTGATTGCCATTGCTGTTTTTTTTATGAGTGAATGAGGCCAAGATGCGCGGATGGCCTCTCATGGTCATCCGAATCCGCGGTACAAATTAATTATCTGATGACAGGATGACAGGATGCGCTAGGGAATGCGCATGCGCTAGCGGTTTGTTTGTTACCGGCGAGTAGCGTCTCCGAATATGGCTTATTTTACTTATTTCTAAGCTATATTTATGTACCACACTTTACACACAGGTACTTTTAGTAGTTTATTTTAACCCGGTCAAGTGTTTTTAATGATCAGATGCACCGATCGTGTGCTTTTAGCTCTCTGATATCCCGCCCGTATGGGATCAGTAGCCGGTGCCAGCTGACAGCTTGACAGCTAGCCAGTTCTGACAGCTGGCTAGCCAGGAGGCTAACCATACACACCGGTAGTTTAAGAAGTTTATTTTTAACCCGGTCAAGTGTTTTAATGATCGGACGCATTGCCCTGAGGCTAATTAACCCCATCGTCTTCCGCCACTACTGGTCCGCTGGCTGCGGACAACCTGGCAGTTTCCACCCACCGAGGGGTGGCCATCTAACCAGCCTACCTTTACTCTGAGTCTACTCTCCGCACCGGGCCACCATCTGTGTGGCCCTCGCGGGTAGGTGTCTTTCTGCACTGCTGCTTCCCTACATGCCTTCTGCCTGCTTCATCCTGCCTTTAATAATTTGAGATTACTCTCCGCATCGGGCCACCATTTGTGTGGCCCTCGCGGGTATGTTTTACTCTGCATTGTTGCTTAATCACCCGATGCCCCGTGCCTAGCCTGCTCTACTCTGTCACTTTCACCTTTTACTGGCCAAAGTTGTTTTTGTACCCTCAGCCGAGGTATGGTGGGTTCACCTACCTCGTCGTCGCCTGGATGTCATGGATGTCTCCAGCTATCCCAGGAGGTGACCGAGCTGAGGTTGAGAGTAACTCGGCTCCACCAAATAAGAGATGATGAAATCCTCTTCGACTCCCTCTGCCCTGGGGACACCCTTCCTGCCGCCGATGCTGTATCATCATCCCACTCCGAGGTCTCCTCCCGTCCTCCTGTCATCAATTCCGTCGCCGAGCTTGATGACACTGTTCCCTGCCCCGACGGCTGGATCTATAACCGACCACCCATTCGCACTGTATGCAAGCTGGACGATACCGTCCCAAATTGTCCCGGATTACCAGGGTGCTCAAAACCGACCCTGGTTAGTTCCACACCGGTGCCCTGGAGAACCGTCACTCGGGGAAAACACGGAGGGCCCTCCCCCCCCCCCCATCCATCGCAGGTTCCGCCACTCACCACCAATAACATGTTCTCCTCCCTGGACGCTAGTGCGTTCCCCCCACTGTCTGTCCACAACACCCCCCATCCGACCCCAGGACCACTGCCCCCCCCCCAGCCTTCGTTGAAACCTAGGCGGTCTGCCCCCGGTCAAAATATCGATCGCCAGCGAATGCTGAAGGCGGCGGTTCGACGCCAGTCCGGGGCTCTCACCCCTCCCGACCCACTGGTACAGAACTGTCGCCCCCCCTCAATTACCACCACCACCCCCCCTCCACATCAGCCGCCTGTCTCTCCATTTGCCCACCTCTCCACAATCGCCTCGCCAACCCGGATCGCCGTACTGGGTCGCTCAACAGCAAACAACGTTGACCGATCCATTCCATCCACAGTTCCCCTCAAACCCCAGCCTCTCATTTCGCCGAAATTGTTGATTGTTGGCGACTCCATCATCAAACATGTCCGCTTTGCAAATGCAGTAACGCACTGTTTCCCAGGTGCCACCATTCCACTTTTATTAGATAAATTACCCGCCCTCTTTGACTCACTTCCACAGTCCATTTCCCAGGTCTTGGTCCACATAAATAGCCATAAACCCCAAGTCCTCTTCAACATCTTTAACTCCCTCACTAACCCCCGTGAAGCACCTTCCATTGCACCCTCGCTCGCCCTCTGTGTAAAATTTCAACAATTTTTCATCAACAAGATTTCTGACCTTAGGTCAGCACACACTTCCACCACCACAGACGCTGTTACCTCCCTGTGCCCTGTCACTTTTGATCAGTTCCAGCCAATCACTCTGTCCTACCTCAACGATACAATTATGCACCTTCGCTCAACTAACTGCCCTTCTGACAGCATCCCCCCCCGGCTCCTCAAAGAAGTCCTTGGCGCTGTTAGCCCAAGTGTATTATTACTCATCAATTGCTCCCTCACCTCTGGTTGTGTCCCGGCTGCCTTCAAGCACGCTGTTGTAAATCCCCTTCTCAAAAAGAAAAACCTAGATCCATCCGTTTTGTCCAATTTTAGACCTATCTCCCAGTTACCTTTCCTTTCGAAAGTTCTGGAGAAGGTAGTCTATGCCCAACTTCAGTCATTTTTAATTACCCACAACCTTCATGAGAAGTTCCAGTCAGGCTTCAAACCAGGCCACAGTACCGAGACAGCTCTCCTTAGGGTTTTTAATGATTTAATTTTAACTGTTGATACCGGTACCCCTGCCATCCTTGTGCTCCTCGACCTCTCAGCGGCGTTCGACACTGTCGATCACAGGATTCTGCTGTCACGCCTCGAACACCAGGTTGGTATCACAGGCACAGCCCTGTCCTGGTTCATGTCCTACCTGTCTGATAGGACCTTTTCAGTTAAACTGGGGGAATTCGCATCACCCTCGGCCCCCCTCACGTGCGGGGTCCCCCAGGGTTCCGTGTTAGGCCCAATACTATTCCTGCTGTATATGCTACCCCTCGGGCCCATTTTCTCCACACACAATATCTCCTTCCATTGCTATGCCGATGATGTCCAGATCTACCTACCCATCAAACTGGACTCAAACAACTCCTTTCAACCACTACTCGACTGTTTACAGGATGTTACAACCTGGATGGACAATAACTTCCTCACACTCAATCAAAACAAAACTGAAATCATACTATTTGGCCACAACACCGTCACACCCCCCAACATCCCGGACACCCTCAAATCCAATATTTGCTCCTCTGCCAAAAACCTTGGTGTAATTCTGGATAGCGCCTTCAAATTTGACAAACATATCAGTTCCGTGGTAAAAGCCAGTTTCTTTCAACTCCGACTCCTCGCCAAGGTTAAAGGGGAAATCCACCCATTTTCAATATTTAACTATGTCATTAATATAGCATAAAGGAGTTGTGTGGAAATAAGAAAAAATTAAAAAAAAAATTAACATTGCAAAAAAATTTAACATTGCAAAAAAATTAACATTGCAAATTACACCATGATGAGTCATCACAGTGTAATTTGCAATGTTAATTTTTTTGCAATGTTAAATTTTTTTGCAATGTTAATTATTTTTTTAATTTTTTCTTATTTCCACACAACTCCTTTATGCTATATTAATGACATAGTTAAATATTGAAAATGGGTGGATTTCCCCTTTAAGGCCTATCTCCCCCGACAACAACTAGAAATAGCCATTCACGCCTTCATTTCCTCACGACTGGACTATTGCAATTCCCTCTACACTGGTTTAGAACAATCATCCGTCAGGCGCCTACAGCTGGTCCAAAATGCTGCGGCTCGCCTTCTCACCGGCACAAAAAGACGTGAGCACATCAGTCCTGTCCTGGCCTCACTTCACTGGCTCCCTGTCAATTTTAGAATTCATTTTAAGGTCCTTTTATTTGCTTTTAAATCTCAAAACGGGCTTGCTCCACTATACCTCTCTGAGCTCATCAATCCATATATTCCAGCCAGGGCCCTAAGGTCCGCTGATCAGTCCCTACTGATCGTCCCAAAAACCAAAAAAAGGACCAGGGGTGGCCGCGCTTTTGCTGCTGCCGCCCCTACGCTCTGGAACGACCTCCCTCTCCCCATCCGTTCTGCCCAGTCCATTGGGGTTTTTAGATCCCTTCTAAAAACCCACTTATTCTCTTTGGCTTTTAATTGTCCTTGATCTGCTGCTATTGTGTCCTAATAATGCACTGTTTTTGTCTGTGCGCCAATGGGCGCTTATTGATGCGTTGATGCTTCGTTTTACTCAACCCTGTACAGCACTTTGGTCAGCTTTTGTTGTTTTAAATGTGCTTTATAAATAAAGTTTGATTTGATTTGATTGATATCCAACCGCAATAATTATATTATCCAATTTTAATATCCGCATCCGCACCAACCGTTTTTCCCGTATGTCAAAATATTAATATTTTCTGGTATTCCCCGTTAGTTAGTTTTAGTATTAGTTGTGCGATGCGATCAGAAAATGCATTGATTTAGCCTATGGAATGTCGGTGCGGCTCAGTTGGATGCCCATACATACAGAGCGCACTGCTCTTCAGCGCAGCACAGCAGCACCGGTTAAAAAAAAAGAAAAAAGACGCACCGACATTCCGTATGCTAAATCAATGCATTTTGTAATCGCATCACACAGAGGCTGCTCTACACACTCACACAGACACAAGCACGCAGATATTTAGCTATTTTATGGATAGATATATTAGATGTCATTAATTTATTTACCGCAATATTTCACCCGCAGTTTATCCGATATGAATTAATAATTATATTTGATTGACCCAAATCCACCCAAAGTGCGGTTAACTGCAGCAACCACGGCTAAAACCGCGATCCGCGCATCTCTTGTCTGGCCTACATACAACAAAACATTAGAAGGCATAAGATCAGAGTGAATAAATGCAAATCTATAAAAATATAAATGTAGTTTACATGAGCAGTACAATGATCAAAGTCATTCCTCACCTCCACACACAAAGTCCAGTAACTTTACATATTCTTTAACCCAATTTTCCTAAACGTAATGAACCCATCCCTCTGAAGCCAGATCCTTTCCATTCATGTCTCCTTGCCTGGAAATTGGCATGTCTTAAAAATAAGGAAAATTCAAAGGCCATATCTATATGCATTACTATTTATTACTCTATGAAAGTCAGCCCAGAAAGGCTTTTTCATTGGGCTCTCCGAAAGCACCAGTGACTGGCTTCCAGAGAAACACTTTCTTAAACATTTTGCATCCCCCCCTCCAGACAAATGAGTCTTCCACTTCTGCCCACACATGGGAATCAACACACGTCCATTGGAATTTACACATCTTAAATTAATCCTCATTTGACATAGAGAAATCACCGTCTCTCCCCCACTTCTCTCGAATGTATTCCGTCCATCTTTATTTATAACTAAGTAAACATGATTGTACATTATTAGACAAGATTAACTGTCTCCCTTTAGTGTTTATTTTTTCATGTGTTATTTTAATTACCCCAGTTCCATTTACAGTTACTCTGCATTTCTGCAAGTCTATCACATTTGTTCTCATAGAGGTTTTCAAATACTGTAAGCTCTACGGTCTTCATGGCATGTCAGATAAAGTGTCATCAGTGTGTAAACAGAATAAAGTTGCTATGGGACAGACCAGAGGTTTCTGTCAGCTTCTAAAATTTGTGTTAGGTGGACACCGATTAGGAATGAGCTACTCAACAGTCTGTCATTGTGACAGAGTTTTTTAGTTCTATGAACAAGATTTCATCATGCAAGCATCAAATTCCAAAAATTGACCATTGTTAATTACTAACTTGCCTTTACACAGACAATGGTGCTTTATTGTTTAAGTCAAATTGCATAGTTTACTTTTTGAAAACATAAAACATCAGTACAGGTCACAAAATGTAGTCTTGGAATTCTTGGAACATCCTAATCATTGTAGAACAGCAGCTATGACTCCTACACATTCCTTCTGGTTATGTTGACCAGGTCAAGCAAACAATCCTGGAATGGTCTGTATTGCCTGTTAACAGTACAGTTAAACAGAGCTGGCAGGTCACGGTGACGCAAACTGAACGCTGTTTCTGCCCTAATCTTGTCCTCTTCAGTACGAAATGGGTCGGTGCCAAAAACAGACAGTCTGGTCAAAGAATTCCCTGTTTCTTGTCGGTAACGGTCAGCAGCTGCAGATGATCCAGGCAATAGGTCTTCAGGGAGTCTTTTCTGGCAACCACCTTGTGCAAGAACATTGGGAATGCCTTTCCCTAAAAAAAAAGAAAAAAGGGGGAAAAAGGCAAAAACAGATAATGCGTGAAATCACAAAGATTAGATTAAATTGCCATGTCTCTTTTCCTGACATTACTTCTAATGTCTGGAGATGCAGTTAGAGCCAAGTGTGCAGGAATACAATCTGGGCTTAAATATAACATAGGTTTGGGCATATCATACAAACCAGGCAGTGCTGATTAACATTTCAAGTACCTGGAATACGATGAGCATTCCAAGCATCCACTGCTCTCTGCATCCCAATGCTGCTGATCTGACAGGTTAGATTGGATGTGCAATATTTGGTTAATTCATCATCCATGTCCAGTATCTCTTGGTCTACCATATTAACCAGAGCACTTTTGATGGGAAAGTTGACCCTCTGGTTTATTTCAACCCACATCCTCTCCACTACATGGTTCTGTTGAAGAAAAAGATCCATGACAATAAGTATTACTGAACTAGTACAGGATGTCAACTGTCCCTGACAGTCCACATTAATGTGTATGTTACATACAACATAGCTTAATATGTGACATGGATTACATTTAAGTGCAGTGATGGTGGTTGAAGGATTTGATTGTACCCGTCTGGAAAATATTTGACCAGTGAAATCCTATATGGCTGACCGGAGTCCCTCAGGGCTCTATACTAGTTTATTTATTTGTTTCCGCTCTACATTAAACATCTTTGCTGAAAGTAGCAGATCTACAAGCTCACAACGCATTGTGAGCTTTCAGATCTGCTATTTTCAGCAACATGTTGCGTGCTTGTAGATCTGCATTTTCAGCTAAAGTTTCCCCCAAAATACTGATGCAGGGGTTTAAGTGGTAAAAGCTAATTCATTTCCATTTAAAATTCATGAATGTAATCTCACCTTTGTTGATGTTGTCTGGACGTAGGGCTGTCTCTGAAGGTTGTGTCTGTGCTCAGCCAACTCTTCCTGCATGAACAGGCTGAGGTAGAACTCTGTTCCATGGTCCACTCTGACCTGGTAAACAAAAGGGAGGAGGGCGCACACCAGTATTGGTGAGGTGCTGCTGACCTTAAGTAAATAAGTAAATATGAAAATAAAGAAAGAGGCCGCACACACACCCGTAGCCACGATGCAGGATTTATTTGGAAACCAACGTTTCGACCACGCAGGGTCTTATTCATTCCCTGAAGAAGACCTTGCATGGTCAAAACGGTTTCCAAATAAATCCTGCATCGTGGCTACGAGTGTTCTGCCACTCTCACCTGGTCCCATATCCCATAAGTAAGGACTGCATGTCTGAGAAACACACAAGACATACAGAAAGACGAGAAGCAACATAAATATAACAATAAAAAGGTCAGTTATGTAATGGCTCACCCATACCTTGTGAATTCTGAAAATAAATACATCAAGCATCAGATGTTTCTTAGCTGGAGCATATTCTCAGAATTTCACATAACAGGGCCAATAATAAGCACCTGTGGCATAGCATTAGACACCAAACATATACAGTACTATGTATATTAACAAAATACATCAGTATCTGATCAAATATACATTAAATAATTTACTGACATTACTGCAGTAATCTGCTTAATTATCAATGCAAAAAAAAAATGTTAGTCTTACCGGTACACCTCCTCATAAATTGTTAGATTATTTTTGATGGGCATTGTTGAGTGTGCAACCATTTTTTTGCTGAACCCATCAACCGCTATCACATGGGTAACACCATACATTGCCAGTTTTTCATTCTGATCCATGTGAAGCTTGTGACCAAAGTACTCTGCTTCATAAGGCTGAGAGTTCAGGTTTCTTGCACCCTAAATAGGAACAATTTTACAATTTACATTTCTGTGGCCAGTGGCCACACAATACATGCAGTCACAAACTTTAGCTCTGTACTACTTAAACTACATAGTAGGCTACATTCAAGTCACCTACCACTGGGTCAAACACATCCCACACTTTAAAAACAGTATTTCACAAATAAAAACACTGTTGATTAGATTTGTTAAATGTGTCAGCCTGAAAAATATCCTAGTAAACATGAACATGTGATTCAATAACCATGTTTTGCTATATGACTGATGACAAGACCTTTTACATGCAACTTCAGCCTACCTGTTGGCGTTCTACATGATAGGGTGCATGCATCTTTGCCAAAGTCCTCCCCACTCGACCTTCAGATGCATGGACACCCTGTGCAGCTAAATGACCGGTCATCATTTTGCGTCCATAGCTTGGTCCAGTCTATTATTTAAAGAGTTTGGGGGGAAAACATAAACATGTCAAGTAAATGCTGGGATGAGGACTGACAATGTTATTTAGGAAAGTCATTATTTGAGAATTTGGGTATACACAGCATATTGGGAATAAATTGGGCCTCTTCCTTACTTCCTTCACAGGTTTTACCAATGATACTAATGAAGGTTCTGTTCCATTTCATGCAGCACAGTGGTTCTCAAACCTTTTAATTTCAAGGACCCCCATAACTCAAATGTACAAATGGAACCGTTACACACCTTTTAAGGGGCCATTTGGAACCCCCTCAGGGAACCATGAGGGTCCCTGGACCACACTTTGAGACCCACTGGTGTGGCAGTGTTTCCAGTGAGACAAAATGCACAATATCAGCACCCTGGCTCCATTTGACCAGAATGGAACAGAGCCTTCATTAGCATCATTGGCAATACCCGTGAAGGAAATAAGAAGAGGCCAAATTTCTCTCCAAATGGTTGCTGTGCATAGAGCCTAAAAAGCAACAGTCAACATAGGTAATGGTACTGAGTTTGTGAGACAATGAATTGGTATAAAGTGATACATTTATGATTGTTGTATATCCTAGTGCAAAACTATGGCATAAGTATCACTGCAGGGCCCTGCAAGATTAAAAGTTATAACAGGACATACAAATATAGTTTATTTTCAAGCTCCCATGCCAGCAGCCAAATCCACCTGCTTGCACCTCCAGTCTGACTTGACAATGATTCCCTTCCCCCCACACGTCATAGAGAGCGTTGGTCATTGTGGCTAAAAGAATGTTGTGTAACCTTTTCATTTAACAAATGTGTTAACATTTTCTCGAAACACTATTTTTGTCTGCCCCAGAAACTCGCCCCAAAATGTCGCAGGCATTGATTGGAAATGCAATGGCAATGCCGTAGCAGTAGCTAATCAATAAGCACGAATGACGATTTGTGAAAACATGAGCCACATACCTGATCTATGGCCTCTGCAACGGCCACTTCAAGGCTTTGGTCAGAGATACACTTTCTGACAAGTCCCCTGTCAGTCCGGAACTGCCTAACATTTCTTTCTGAAGCTCCCCTCTGCACCCCCATCTCGAAGACAAGATGGTCAGAAATGTGCTGGTCCGAATACCCATTTCCCACCATTTGGAGAATGGTGTCTTCATAAGACTCCAAGACAGACATGATCAACTTTGTCTTATGTTCAGTACATGTGCTGTGCAGCTGCCAACAACAACAACCATCAGCCCAGCTGTGTTCCGCTAGCAATGTTCCTCTTGGTTTTATGACGGTATACCCTCGAGGGTATACCGCCACCTACTGTGCAAACTATTGTGTCCATCCCAAGTGATTCCATTCCAGTGCACGGTGCGTGCGCCGGTCGCGCGACTTGGCAGATTCCTTGCTCCATATGCGTGCTGATCAAAACCATTTCTGTACTATATTTAACACTGGAGGAATATCAACATTGCTACCAATGTTATCAATGTAAAAAATAATGCAAATGACAGATTTTCAATAATCAATATAAGGTCTACTATGGATAGGCTGTATCCATCTATACAGACAGACAGTCTTTATGACGGTTTACAAAAATAATAGCTTACACAAACAAGCGTGTCCACCTGTGCTGAATTGATGCTGCCCTCAGAAAGCATTCTTATGACTATAGTCACATCTGCCTCCCTCAATGGCTGTGTGTGTGTGTGTGTGTGTGTGTGTGTGTGTGTGTGTGTGTGTGTGTGTGTGTGTGTGTGTGTGTGTGTGTGTGTGTGTGTGTGTGTGTGTGTGTGTGTGTGTGTGTGTGTGTGTGTGTGTGTGTGTGTGTGTGTGTGTGTGCGCGCGCGTGCGTGTACGGTTAAACGCACAAAAAAATGTCTGCTTATAAATTTATAAATATATAAAAAGCCCCCACTAAACCACAAAATAAGTTGGTTTGTATACAATAAAACAATAAACCTAAACCAAATAATCAAATAATACGAAAAATAATAAGGACAAAAACAGCAGAGGCAAGGAGCTTCTCCTAACAAAATGAATAACTGATCAATGACTTAAAACGCATTGAAGGAGTAAAAATAGGACGAGGAGCACACATTAGCAATGTATGCTGATGACGTCATTATGTATATAACATCACCAGAAACCTCACTACCAGCGTTAAAGGAAACAATAAAATAATATAGTGAATTAGCAGGATATAAAATAAATGAAACGAAATGCGAATCAATAACAATTGGCAACGAATTAACACAGACAGCGAAAAACAATTCAAACTAAAAAGGAATCAGGATCAAATAAAATACCTAAGCATTTTCATCCATAAAGACTTGGACAAAATGTATGAGGCTAACTATCAACCGATAAGATTAAGCGTCAATTGAGTACGTGGAAAATTATACTAAATCCATCTTTTAGACACAATCAAAATGATGATTCTCCCACAATTCCTCTTCTTGTTTCAGGCATTAACAATTAAAATCCCTATAACATATTTTAAATGATGGAACGGCTTAATATACATTTGATATGGAATTACAAAAGAAACGAATACAAATTAGTAAACGAACTAAAGCAAAGGACTGTGGAGGCTTACACGTTCCTAATTTACAGAACTATTTCAATGCAACACAAATAAACACAATAATGACATGGTCAAATGACAGAACAGAAGTAAATTGGGTAGAGAGGAGATTAAGAAAGAATCTATACCAATATCCATAAAAACGTTAACCTATATTGATAAAAATTACTTCCTATACAAATCAAAAGGCTAAACACATACAACACATTAAAAACATGGAAATGTATGCAAACATCTGAAAATAAACTAATTTAAATTATTAATATCCAGATACAGGATATAAAGGATTTTTTATAAATATTTGCAAGTATAAGGACATATTTTTCAAGATGTTTAAGAACGCAAGTGAAGAAAATTAAATGCACCCTTTAATTAATTTTCTGATTAAAAACCATCAGACAGTACCTGAAAACACAACAAAAATATATAAAATCCTCCAGAATAATACTAACACAAATGATAGTGTATGCAATTAAAATAGAAC
This sequence comes from Gymnoscopelus braueri, assembly GCF_963280865.1. NCBI lineage: Eukaryota > Metazoa > Chordata > Actinopteri > Myctophiformes > Myctophidae > Gymnoscopelus > Gymnoscopelus braueri. Next base: position 49,247,557 of record NC_137619.1, on the reverse strand, counting down.
GCTGAAATAGGAGACTAAATGAAGAAGAATGGAAACAAGTATGCAGAGAAATTCATAAAACAATAACTAATAAATGTTTTATTACACCAAATGTCCTCCCCAAAAATGTTGAATCTGCTACATCGGCAAAAGTAGAGACAACCAACATAGAGGACACACACATCCCCCCCTTATTTTAATTTTAATTTGTTAAGTTAGCATTATTAATATCACTAGTATTATCATTATTATAATTTAGCAAGTATCGTATTAGGATCATTTGCATTGATTGACGTGTTAGCGAGACCTGATAGAATAGGTTTCATTGTGCGCATACTGGTTGCACGCATACTGGTTCTTATCAGTGTGACGTTGTCTGTTAAGGGGTCTATATATAGGCGCGTTCATTAATTCATTAATAGTGCGTGCTAAAAATAAGGCATTTCGTACCATAAACAGCACCGTCCGCATTGATATATTGTACAACAGGTGTGTGGGCCAATGTATCCCACTGACGACGAGCACCTGCAGAGCCAGGACTACACTCGGGGTTTTGCTTAGCCTAATTTAAGAGAATAAACAGTTAATAAAGCACATACAGTAGGCCTATACCTTCAATGAAATGCTCCCGCACAACACACCACCATGAAGAAAGAACAAGCCAGCTAACTGGCGGCTGCGTAAGGCTTTGAATTTGTTTATGCAGTTATTTTTGTCAATAGCTGACAAGCATGCTCCAGATAGAAAACAAACTAACCTGTATAAGAGCACCTTGGATTGGAAATTAAGAACTGCATGGCTTTAGAAACACTGCAAAGCAAAAGGCAAGTGAATCTGTCAGTCTGGATGACTGGCAGATCTACTGTAAATTAAGGAATAATGTGACAAAAATGAATAGAAATAATGTATTGAGCCAATGATAGATGGCCCTCTGTTTCATGGTAATTACCTAGTACTACACGTCACAGCCTTAAGGTAGCGACAATCAGTGGTGATTGGGGTTGGCTCTGGGTATATGGACTATTAGACATATTGCAAAATATATACAAAATAGTAAAACCATATAATGCCATATCAAGATAAAGTTAAAGCAGTGTACATATAGAAATAAGGGACGGAAAATATTAGGCCAATACAAAAACATGTTCGATCTTTTTAAGACACAATGCAAAAAAGAGAACATTTTCAAAAATGAAAGGCACCAAAAACACAAAATACACATGAAAGCCTCAGGGACCGTCTACAGGAAGCAAGAAAGGCTCTGCTCTTCGTTTAGACCATGGGTGTCAAGGTTGTGGATCCATAGTACTTCTCTGAGAAGCAATTTATTAATGATGTCACGGTTGTCACCACCCCGTGATGAGGCTGCAAGATTTTCTCTATTTCCCAGAATTTAAGGGATGCTGGGGAGCCATGCTTTGCTTGTTGATAGTGCCTGCCATGGCCATGGCATATTCAGGGTTGTTAGTGCGAATAGCAGTTTTGTGCTCACCAATACGAGTTTAAGTGGTATTTTAGTTTGACCAATGTATGCCAGTACACAGAGACATTTAAGCATGTATACCACATGGGTTGAGTTACAATTTATAAATGAGGATATTTTATATTTTTTACCAGTAGGTGGATGGGTAAAACATTTGGTATTTGATGAATTAGAGCACTGTGCACAGTTGCCACATTTATAAAAGCTCTGTGGGGGATTGGGAAGCCAGGTGGGGGGTGTTCATATTGGTGTGACTGTGACATATTTACAAATGACATGCCACTGGTCTTAGACAGGGCCAAAAGACCAATTATTTGTTTACAAACATTGAGACTGGACGCACAGGTGACTGTTTCATGTAATCAATTCCCAACAGATCCCCAAACCTGTTGTTTTGGGGTGAGCTTGTTTCAGTTCATTCAACCTCCTCTGTGTGTAGGCTAGTGGAGTGCGCCCTGCAACACATATATACTCCATCGCGTAACGGTATTGCGCACGAGAACAGCTGACATACAAGCTCACAACCGCGTCACGGATGCGACCGCTGTGAGCTTGGAGATCTGCTATTCTCGGCCGTTCTCTGTGCGCGACACCTTCGCGGGACGGAGCATAAATTAGTCTTGACGGGCTGCTGCTGCGCGAGCCAAGCAGGTTCTCGTGCCATGAGCGCTCATTTTTGTTTTGTTTTTGAGGACAACTGCTTTGAATTGTTATTATTGTTTACACACAACAGAAACCAAGGATTATATATTTCAAGAGCGAGAGATCACAGTAAAAATCCTAAGCATTCTTCCTCCACACTGGGAGAGAAACAGAATCTGAAAGTTTGATGGGATGCATTTTTACACATGAGACTGTGACCACTTTTACATTGCATCTTATGAGCGGTGGGGTTATTTTGCTGCCGACCTGCGCGCGCATACTGTTTCGTATCAGTGTGACGTCGTCTGTTAAGGCGTCTATAGCCATGTATTCTGACGACACAAATTTGTCTGCTACTATGTGGAAGACCTGTTGTCTGTAGCTCTTAACAAGGAACCAATACATATCAGAGTGGGTGGTGGTCCTGAACATTTCAAAGACAAAATCCATTGTATTTGAATCACAGTATATGTTTTTGAATTTGAATTTAAGGGATTTAGGAATTGAGCAGGTATAGATGAAACAAAACTACTTTGTATTCCATTAGACAGTCATCTAACATGGTCTCGCATTGAAAACATAACTAAGAAAATGATCAATATAGTCCATGATCAAGAGTGTTTAACTCCAACATCTGCTGTGCAGCCTGTGCAGGTTATCCACTAGGCACTAGTGATATCCGGTCTTTACAGTCCAGTTGTGTGGTCCAATGCTGCTAAAAAGGACCTGCTTAAATTACAAATTGCCCAGAATAAGGCCATAAAGCTCGTCTTGCCCTTAAGTGCATTAGATCTAATACACTATTAATCCATCATAATCTGTCATGGAGCTGTTGGTGGAGCAGAAATTATCTGCCAGTCTGGCTGTATTTTTTGGGGAATATTTGTTTAATTAAAAAAAAAGAAATGCTTATATAAAAATATTCATAGACACATAATTGACATGTAGCGATGAGTTGATTTACAGTGACTATAGGCCAAGAACTGATGCAATAAAGAATACAGTCATGACAGTCTGAATATAGACATAGCAATGACGTGCGTGCGTGCGTGCGTGCGTGCGTGCGTGCGTGCGTGTGTGTGTGTGTGTGTGTGTATAGTATAGTATATGAATAGGTGTTTTTTTCCCCATTCCAATCACTTGCAAATGAAAAGAAATGACAAATTTCTCCATAAGTTAATCTCATTTAATACATAAATAAGTAAAAATAGTTATACAAATAATGTCTAACATACCCTAAATAATCAAACTTAATCCAACCAAAAATGTTTTCTTTCCCACCTAGCAACAGGTCAGGTGACCTTTCACCAGGAACTGATCACCTGGTTTCACGCATTTTGGGAGGGTATAAAAGGCAGACCGACTACATTTCCGCCTTTCCTGCTTCCACCTCTCTCTGAAGTCCTACCTGCCGCATCGCACCGCCATCTTCCTTCACCATGTCTGTTTTCTCAGCTGCTTCGCTAGACCTAGAAGACAGAATTAATGTCTCACAGGGAAACCGGACGGTGAACATACGTCTGGTGGACTTCAATGTTCAGACTCTGGCAACTGTATTTAAGGTTTGTTCTTTTTATCATAACCGTAATGGAACATTCTAGCACTAACTACGAAGCCCAATAAGCTATGGCCCAGCAGGGCCTAGCCCTTTTCTGCCACGCTTTAGTAGCTTAGCCGCTTGCTACAGCATGCAAGAAAGCCGGTCTACAAGCGTCTTGTGACCGTTTTTAGGCATGCTAATTTAGCATTTCTTTAATGTGTTGAGATTTGGACATTTTTGCCCATAATGCCTTGTCAAAAATGGACATGTCATGTTAAAAGTAAAGGATCAGCTAAACTAAAATCACTTTAGAACCCACTCATATATATATATATATATATACATATAGGAATATATTAGGAATCTACTTGTGTAATAAAGTAATATTCGACTAACACATGGATAATTAATGCTAGCGTGGTCAACCCACGTGTTGGGCGGCCGGCCCGATGTGACTTTTCATTTGATTAATGAAGTGATTCCATAACTTAATTTACACTGGTTCTCAAACTTATATGTAGAGGACCCCAAATTAATATGCATTTGGCTGCAGACCCGCATATAATAAATATATTGTGCCAGGGACCCCATAAAAGAATTGTGGTTTTATGTACACTTTATTTTTGGATTGTGTTTAGACTGATGGTAGTTCTTGATTTACCTACTGAGGCACTACAGTCTCTGCATTTGTAGTTTTACCGTGCTTACTTGTAGATGGGCGATGTATAAAATGGGATTTAATTGTTTTTAACTGATGCTATATTAACACATTTAGGTGGGGACTCCCTGGAACCACATTTGAGAACCACTGACTATGTAACATTAGACTTCGAGCAGTTTTGAATATTTTATTAGGCAAAAAATGTAAAACAGCAGTTGCATTTAAAATACATTGTCTAACAGGTCCTTTCATAAAAGTCCTTGCGGACTTGTTTCCAATGAGGGCCTTGGTATTCAGTTCATAGACATATATAGTGGCACCACAGTTAGAAAAAAAAGTAACACTATGTACAACAACAAAAAAAAAAAGTGGGGAAAAAGATATGTACAAGAACGGGGGGGGGGGTCGGCTGTCTAACGGGAAAATGGTACTACTTCCTCTTTTGGCCTCCTGAAAGGACTCACAAAATGCATCAGACTATTTAGTATTTACTGTGAAGCAGTTTAGCTAGCACTAACTTGCTCATACTAAATTTTCTCCACTATTCGGTTTGTACAGGAGTGAAGGACAGTAAGATATTTGAGACAGGGACTATAAGAATGAAAGTAAAATCCTTTTCATCCCTCCATTTTCAGTTGGCTTCAACAACCATTTACCTTACGGCTGAAAATGGCGATGTGGTTGTGTCAGGAAATACTGGGTACATGGATGTGAGTCCAGAAATAAGGTACGAAGTGGGTGGCGAGGAGGCTCCCACAAACCAACTGCCAGCTGCTGCAGCTCCACCACCAACATCTGTGCCTCATCAGCGCCTATTCCTCCAAAGGCCTGCTGGAGGAAATGCACAGCCACTCCCACGCCAGCCAAAAACCTTTACCAAGTATGAAACCAAATAATATGTAATTAATATAGTCAATGTATTCTTTGTCTGTAAATACAGTATGCATGCTTATCCAACAATGTGTCATTTCAAACAATGCATGCCAACATTACTTTTAATGGATTGTATTTGAATATTAAGCATTTCAAATGGTTGACTACCACCATCTGTAAATTTCGTATAATTTTGGCCTTTTATGTTGGCCTATTCCACCCCTAATGTTAGATAATGGAAAGCGCTCAAAACACCCAAATGAATATATGTTAATCTGTGAGTAACACCCACCCTGTCTTTTTCTGTGTTGAAAGGAGCATAATTGTCGGGAGAGTGGTGAGAGGACAGCTCTTCACCGATGATGGCTCCCTTCATATCTTGTTGCCAGAACAGGATCTCTCCATAGACATCGTGTCCGCCAAGGTCCGCGAAGAATTGAGTTTGGAGGAAGACGTGGTCCTCTGTCACCCGTCGGGGCAAAAGATAATTGACTCGAGCGCTTGCAGAAGTAAGTTATAGTATTTACCAAGTTGGTCAATCACTCTGGCTTGGTTGAATGCTTTGTAATTCAGAACCTTTGTTTGAAACTTAATTCAGGCTTACATTTTTATTATAACAGTTAAAGGTTAATGAAACAACCAAACATATTATTTATACATATGTAACTGGTGGGGTGGTGGTAAGGTCAAAACTCTGGGCTAAGCTTGAGTGTAGGGACTTAATTCATAAGTAAATATTATTTTTAGAATGAGAATTGGCTGAAATGGTGTTATATTTTGGGATATGGTAGATTGAGAGCTGTAACTACAAGGTCTATATATTGGTAAAGATGCAAAGCAGAGATGAGTCACTTGGAAACCAAATGGTAATTATGTTACATTCTCTTTTCTGTAGATGCAGCATTTTGGAAGAAGAGTGGTTCAAAGATCGTCGCACTGCGGGAGAGCTCCTACAGTCAGATGCAGGCGCACAAGAAGAGGAGGAGGTCAACGTAAGAATTTCCTGAATGCAGAGAACATCCACTGTTTGAATGGGATTAGTTTGGACTACTAAGGTTATCCACAGAAGACCTTAAGACAATAATACACTTCTCAGTAGCCCAAAAATGTATCAAGTTGGTTTTGATATCTTAAACTAGTGACTACTACAGGTTTGTCAGGGCACCTTTTCAGCAGGGAGCAAAATCGGGATGGATAGTGTAGTGTTCTGCATGCGTTACGCCTTCCCAGTATATCCCTTAACTCACGGCTGGTGACTTAATCACCGGAGGAGACATTTGTTTGTCTATCCTCCAAGAAAGGCCAAATGGGGTGGACTGACACTTTGTATATAGCACCTAAATTGGGGGGGGGAAACAAGATGTCTCAATTTTTTTTTCTTTCCCCAGACTTGGAGAAGAAGCAAGGGACAGAGTGGAAGAATTTGTCCTTGCCTCTGAAGAGCTCCCTGCCATCTCACAAGGCCTGCGAAACATCACCGACTATGTCCAGGGTAATCGGGTGTCAACTGTTGCTTTGACGGAGGCGCAGAGAAAAGCCCTGAAAGACCTCTTCCAGTGTTTCATGTGCACAGGTGTGTATGTTACATGTGTGCATTAAACATAAATATAAATGCATGCACAAATACATTTGTTAGTCTTATGGTAACAAGTTAACTTTATGGACTCATACAATATTTGATACTGAGCTATACACTTTCAGGTTCATTACTGTTTTGCACAAGGATCCAAACTCTGAATCATACTTAGTTAGGACTATGCATGTTTCCTCATGTAAAGAATGTACCTTTACTGGTTTATAAAGTTCACATAAACTTTTTCTTGTAACTGTATAGGGCCTAAGTCACACAACCATGGTACAAATGGAGATGAAGGTACTGATCAAATTCATGTTCTAATCAACAATTATCTTTAATCTTCCAGAGGCAATTAGGATTCCAATTGCCACCCCGTGCTGTCGCTGTATCGTTGGGTGCCGCAGGTGTGTGCAGAAGTGGCTGGCAGATCACAACATGTGCCCGAAATGCCGGAACCGCACATTCAAAGACAGGTTCTTTGAGATGACTGGAATGGAAGAGGTGATCAATATCTTTCAGGACATAATTGAATAGTGTAATTTGTTGGGGGGGGGGGTACAAAATTAGGGAATTGGCATCGATGTGGGCAATAAATTGGGACTGAGGGATAATTGACTAGATGGATTTTTAGAATAGAATGGGGAGGTGGGGTTTGAACAACAGTGTAGAGACTACATCAATGTGACTAAATTGGCAACTCTAAATTTATATTAAAACAGAAAATGGCAAAAAAAATTACTGAAAATATTATTGATGGCGTAACCCTAGATCAGTTTGAGTGCTCAAATGAGGTATCCTGATTGTATCAGGTGGTTAGTTTCAGAGATTGTTGGAAAAGGCTGCTATTGTTAGAGAAGATGTTATGCTTGGTGCTGTCAGACATTAAATGTTGGGTTAATGATCCTTGCTTTTTTTTTCATATATTGACAGAATTAATTGGGACAATGAGGGATAATTGGCAACTAAATGTATCATAAAAAGTGAAGGAAAATGTGTCTCATGTCAGAAGTTTTACATTCCCGTAGTTATACATGACGTGGGCCTCCGGGTCGCACTTGTGCCCTTGCTCTGCCCAGGAGCAGCGGGCGTTGCGGTTGGCTGGGCTGGTGTCTGGTAGGCCAGATTTGTGGGTGCCAGTCCAGATTTGCAGACACCAGCCCAGCCAACCGCACCAACAGCTGCTCCTGGATTTGGATCTGTACTCCAGATTTGTGGGCTAGTCCACAAACCAGTAAAAAAGAAATTGGGGAGGTGGGGTTTGAACATCAGAAAATATCAAATTGGGGATGAAAATTAGCAACTACATTTATGTTAGCAAAATGGATCATTAACCCAAAAAATGTTTTGGCATCAGGGAAACAAATGTGTAAAAAAACGCCAGTGAAGAAAGTATACGGATCGCCCTGTGTGGCTGGCCCGGCTGGTTTTGTGTGGCTATTTTGTGGGGCTGGCTGGGCTGGTCGGGTAGGCATGGGGGGGGGGGGTTCTTAAAAAAGAAAATGGGGAGGCGGGGGTTGAACAACAGATGCAACTATTTGGAGAATGGGGCGGGCTGGTCGGGTAGGCCAGTTTCGTGGGTGCCAGCCAAGGCTGGATCTGGCCTGCCCGGCCGGGTCGGCAGTGTGAATGGGGGGGGGGGGCTTAAAAAATAAAATGGGGAGGTGGGGGTTGAACGACACACACAACAATTTGGGGAATTGGCAGAATGACTAAATTTGGGAGAATTGGCAGAATGACTAAATTTGGTAGAATTGTGATATAACTAAATGTATTGGGGAAACAAATGTGTAAAAAAACGCCAGTGAAGAAAGTATACGGATCGCCCTGTGTGGCTGGCCCGGCTGGTATTGTGGTTTGTGTGCTGAGGCCACAGTTTGACTTTTACTCAAGAGATGTTCCTATATGACATGTTCTTTCCCTAAATGTTTGTCTAGACTTGGGTATTCTAGTCTTTTACAAAAGAGTTGTTTTAACCCAATTCTTTATTGGCAAGTGTTTTGTTTTTGTAATATGCATTTTAAAAAAATGTTTTATGATACTGAACAGTGTTTTAAACTGTGCTGTCATGTTCGTTTACCTCTCTGTGCCGTCATGTTATGCTGCCTGTTATCTGTGTTTATGATATCATATTCAGCAGGTGGTCCTGAACAGTGTTTTAGTTATCGATCACTCAAATAATCAGCATGAGCTGATAATGCTGATAATGGCATGTGGTGCCATCAGCTGCCTGTCTGAAAAATAAAACGTTAAAAAAAAAAGTTGACTCTTCTCTCTGTGGTAAAATGTTTAATTAATGTATTATCATTGTATAATCTGTGTTCTATTCTTTCACCAATATTATGATTGTGTAGTACCAGTCTCAACTACATGATGTATATGGATTTGTAAAATAGAACAAGTATTTGCAAGAGAAATTCAGTTAACTAAAACACTGTGTCCACACACACAAATTTTACAGTGTAAAGTGTGTGTTGGTGGTAGTCATACACCTTGGGTTGGCTTAGGTCAAATATAAACTATGGTCAGTAGTAGCCCTACGAGACCTAACAGTGGGAAGCAGCTGCAACTAGCCTACATAATGTAACCCATGTCTAAATTAAAAGGACAATAGAGTGGCTATATTTAATCAGATCTATCTCAGACAGATATATCTAAATACAGTTCAATACAACATCTGCAAAGGGGATTTTAAACCCAATAGAAAGCCTATGGCTTGTTTCCCATTGGGGTCCTTTGTACTGAATTCATCGAAACATTTAATGACAGACAAATATACAATACTAAACATATAAACAGCTTAGAAATCAAAGACAAATATGTACAGTAAACAGTTTGGTGGGGCAGGCATTGACTTTTTAACCTGTTTTATTGATATAGATACAGATAGATAATATATCTGTCCATCTGTCTAACATTAGCCATACTAATATTTATGTTATAATCGTGCAGCCTACAGCAGTGATTCTCAACCATTTGAATACCAAGGACCCCCAGTTTGATATGCATCAGGCCACGGACCCCCATTTGATACGATTTTGATCTCTTGGACCCCCAATCTATACCATCAGTGTTAATTTAACTCTGAGAGCATACAAATGGACCCTGGACCCATTTGATTCCATTTGTACATTCAGAGTTATAGACACATAAGGGCCTACCAGTCTCAACTGTGTTAGATTATAGCACCAACTAACGATGTCTGCTTTCAAATAGGCCCACTAATGGCCAACTGAACATTTTTAACCCAACTGTATAATGAATGTTTTTGAAATCCCCAGCAGTTACAAAGGTTGTTTTTCTCCTTGCAACACTATTAGGAATCAGATATATCAAGAGGCATACATGTACTTTAGCCAATCTATTTAATTTAGACATCAGCTTTTTCATCCAAAATGTGTTGGCTTTAGTTGCAGTATGATTAATAGTAATACAACCTGACGACTTTAAGTCATACAGTGTGTACCAGCCATGGCAATCGAGGAAACCGAAAAGAACAGATCTGCCCAGAGAGTGAGATGTGAACCTCTTAACTGTGGGAGGTAGTTAATATTGTATTGGTAGGAGGTGGCACCAAGAGCCACGGTAGAACATTGCATCGCCTGGTGGTCAAATCTGGGATTGCAATAGTTCTACATTTAAAACGCCACTGCGCATGCTTCTACCGTTTGAAACCCACAGGTTGTCGAGGCGCAACGCTATTGATTCTCTCCAGTAGAATATGTAAAATATATTGAATGAATTCATAACCTGTAAAATGACATCCTGCACATTAGCTCTGGATTTTGCATTACTTTATTATTTTTACACAAATAATGCCAAAAAAGAGGGGGAGATATTTAACCAATAGAGCTCTAATCATAATGATTAGAGCCCTATTTGTTCTCTACTGGTTTAACAATTCCCCTCTTTTTTTTTGGCGTTATTGACCATATAATGCAAGAGGTTATTTGTGTTTGTGTAACTTGTAATCAATGAACAACCAAACGTCCAGACTCCAGTGCGCAATGGAGGGGAGAGATTGAGCGCGATTGTTCATGGTGATTATTCCAAAAGTATTACAATTATGACAAACATAGGCTACAACCGTATGTAACCATTTGTAAGGAATGATCCCACCACGGGCACTGTGTGCCATAGGGCAGGGTCTGAATATTGTAGCGTATTATACATCCAAGTTCATTTCCAGCCCAGTGCACCAGCCTGTCCAGCCAGTTGTAAAGACTCGATTTAAAATTACTACTGCAATATCAACATTGTTACATTTGGACACCTGGATTTCCTAGGTCTATATCCTTCTATGTAGGCCTACTGTAGACAGAGTAGACAGACAGACAGACAGACAGACAGACAGACAGACAGAAACGGTCAGAGACGCACCAGTACCACCGAGTGCTAGTATGGAGCTGCTTGTTGCGTCTTTGAACAGTTCACACAGCGAGCAAAACTTGGGGAGCCCGATTTGGGGGCTACGCAAACAGGGACTATTAATTAACCATGCTACAAGTAAATAATATAACACACATTTTGGGTGAAAAGGCGCATGTGTAAATGAAAATAAAATAATATATTGGCTATAATCAAGTCCACTTATCAATCTGTCCGTATAAGTCCGTCCGTCCGTCTGTCCATCCAGACAGACAGACAGACACCGAATATTGATAAGCTGATGTACCAGTCCAAAGTTGCATTGTATCTTTTGTATTGATAGTATTCACGTTTTGTTTATACCGATTCTGAAACACTTGATAACAATGAGTGGCTTCATTTAAAAAAAAAATGTTTTAGGTTACTGACTGCATTAGATAGATAGATAGATAGATAGCACCGGGAGCGCACGTATGGTACCCTCAGTCTGTCCAGTCTGAGTGTGTCCCTTTGCCTATTGCCTCCCCAGCGCACCACAGCATAGAAAAGGACGCTGCAACCACTGTCTGATAGAACATCTGCAGATGTTTATTATTGTGTATTGAGGAAATCTAACATGCTGTAGTAGGTCTATAACATGACCTGCTGAGCTTTATAAGGCTGCTTCATCGTTGCAGACGTCACGGCAGTGCTTTCTACGGGCGGCACCTTGGACGAGTGGGCACTTAGGGGTGGAGAAGAGTGGGCGCTAGGGAAATCTGGGCACCAGGAAGACTGGGCACCGGGAAAACTGGTGTTAATAATCATTGTTAATAAAGAATTCAATCTCACAGGCAGTGCACATAGTACCCACTCTTCCTGGTGCCCAGATGTCCCTAGTGCCCACCTATGCTGTATCCGATTAAAACGTCAGCAGAGATGTAATTTCGATGGTTCAATGAGTAGCGAGGCGTATAGCTCTCAAGTCTCAACCCAACTTTCCAAGTTCGAATTATATAGGTAGATTTGTTTCTGTTTTCCTATTCCGTAATATTGCTATTAATTAATCATGCTGCAACTAAATAAAATAAATATAACACACATTTTGGATGAAAAAACGCATGTCTGAATGAAAAGAAGAGAATCACGTATAGCCTATATCTGCCCGTCCGTCCGTCCGACAGACAGACAGACAGACAGACAGACAGATATAGATCTGTCTGTCTTCTTATTGACGTAACCATGGTAAATATAATTAGCTTGCATAATGTTAATAGCCTAATATAATAATATAGCCTATCATAATTATGTTTATGTTATAACCGTGTAGCCTACAGTATAATATATTTATATTATCTATCTATCTTTATCTATCTATCTATCTATCTATCTATCTATCTATCTATCTATCTATCTATCTATCTATCTATATGTCCATCTGTCTAACATTGATGTAGCCATAGTAATGTTATAATCATGTAGCCTACGGTATAATAAATTTATATTTAATATATATATATATATATACACTTTTATTTTTAAGTACTAAATCTACTTCCGCTTCTGGTCTTGTCTTTACAGTATCTTTGATTAAGATCGAGAAATGAAAGAATGAAAAATCAAAACCCTGTTTTCTTACGTTTCATATTTTTATTTTTTATTGAAGAATGAAAAATGAAAAACGGGAGCGAAACGAACGTAACTTGTTTTAAAATGAAGAATGAAAAATGAAACACGGGAGCGAACGGGAGCGAAAGAACCGACGCGACCCTAAATGAAAAATGAAAAATGAAAAATGAACGCAACGGCGGATTTCTGTTTGTGGTTCCCAAAAGAAAATCCATCTGCCAGGAAGTACACGGACCGGCCGCGCCTGATGAGAACAACAGTACATGAAAGTACAAATTCACAATACAAGGTCTACTAAACCGGAGCACTCATAAAGCACTAAGCTTGTTTAAAATGAGATCCCCACGCACACAAATCATGATGACATGTCAATGGGGTCCACTGAGTTATAGCATCAACATTAGTTTAACCATTATACTCCGGCTATTCGAAAATAGCGAATCTGTCTCCATGGGGGCCAAGCTCGTTTTGCTGTGGTCCCCTTTTTTATTGTAGGTTTATTATTATTCTTCCTCCGTTTTTCGCATATTTCACATTATTAGCCTATGCAGTCTTTGGACCCCTTTCTTTCTTTCTTTCTTTCTTTACTTTCCTTTGTGTCAAGTTCAATCTACTCTGGTTCTATGGCTTATTGTGCGTATTGCATACTGCATTTTGCTTATCGGATATTGCATTCCTTGGTATCGCTACTTGCAGTTACATTTCTTTCTGTCTGTCTGTCTGTCTGTCTTTCTCTAGATATGAAGATGGCATATTCATATTCCTCAAGTATCCTCATTTCAGGTCTGATTATGCTCTGCTACTCTGGTGGAGGTAAATTACACAGCAGTTAACCAAAACATTTTTTTTCATTGAAAATTGGCATAGGCTTTAAATGAAATTTACATTGAAAGAGAGGACACTGGGTTATTTTTTTGTTTTTGTTTTATTTTTTATTTTTTTAGAATTCTGGTCAATCAACTGTAGGAGCTGTGGCTGTTTGCTTACTTACACTATGTGTACAAGCCAGGGTCTATCAAGGAGAGCTGTGTGTCGGTAGCATTTCCGAATGCTACCTACACACATTGCCACTCACATAGGCTTAATCTTGTCCTGGGGGATGTAGCACGCACATCAGAAGATGCAGAATGGTTTTTCACTACTCTCAATTCAATCCATTGGCTCCCAGTTACTGCCCGTACATAGTACAAATCACTGATGTTGGCCTACAAAGCAACCAAAGGTATGACACCGCCCATATCTTAAATTATTCTCTTGTCTTCTCTACTCTTCTCAGGGAAATGTTTGATTGTAAAAACATATGTTGGAGATGATACTGTTCTTCCATGTGAGATTGATCCCAACATTGATCCCACCATTGACCTTCCTGGAATGACCTTAGAGTGGAACAGAACCAACATACCACAAGATCAGTATGTTCATTTCCAGAGGAACTCGAAGGAATATGATGATGGTAAGAATTCTTCCTACGTGGGAAGAACATCTGTATTCATGGATGAATTCAAGAAAGGCAACGTCTCCCTCAAACTCTCCAGAGTGAAATCATCTGATGAAGGAAACTATACGTGCTCCCTTCCTGAATTCAACAAGAACTTCACTGTTCAACTCATGGTTGGTAAGGCAATTGTACTGAGAAATAATAATTGTGGAAAAACAGGTTAATTCAAAGTAGTGTTAGTGTATTTTACATTGTTGAAATGGTTTTCATGGATGAGTCTGTCCTCACTTTTGAAATGTCTTTAGATTGCCTGATGATAGTTATAGCCCCGCCAGAACGGCCAAAGGCGAGGGATTATGTTTTTGAAAGGCAAGAAACTCTGCGCACACACACACACACACACACACACACACACACACACACACACACACACACACACACACACACACACACACACACACACACACACACTCCCCATAGACCAAAGAAGAACCTCTGCCCCAATTATTGCTAAATATGTTTTGCTACTCCTACGTATTTTGTCCAAACCCTTAAGCAAATCAGTTCACATTAACTCTGTATATAATGTGATCAAGATGTATGTGTCAGAGCTTTCATATTCCATTCCTGTTTGCTACGATTGGCATCCAAAGTTGGTGGGAGGGGGCCCGTTTTGCCAAAAAATTCCACAAATCATGTCCCAGTTGGCCAAGGAAGATCTGCCACCCCAAATGTTTCAAATCAGCCTCATGGTGGCGATATAACAGGTCGCACAGCCCTGGGTAGGCAACCCGACTCAGAGGAGTGCCCTTTTCTAGTTGTTTGTTTAGATCATTTTATGTTTATATATATATATACGCAAATCCTGTAGCACCCTCTTCTTGCACGTTACTTCAAGGATAACCAGTCTCTCTCAGACAATCTCTGAATATCAGACTGCACACCATTTAGCTGATTCTAATCACACACTCCCTCGTAGGGTCTTCGTGTTTTAGTCACACCCAGGGCCTTCGGGTCACTTTGACCCGAAGGCCCAGGGTGAAAATTTCCATTTTCATGAAAATGAAAATTTTCATTTTCATATCACATGTTTAGTACAGTAAATAAGGCAAATAGAAGAAGTTTCATAGAGAACAATTTTTTTTTACATACTTTTAATTCATGTTGAAAATGTTAAACCGGGTTAAAAGGACCCGAGGACCATACGAGGGTTAAGTTGTAGATGCTTTAGGTGGTACAGAACAACAATATTGCCTAGCCATAGGGGTCTGTCTTTTTTTGTCCCAATCTCTTTGGATATACTCTCAAGACAATGTTTCCAATGGATTTAAATGAAAAAACAAAAACAAAAGAATAACAAATAAATGTGTAGATTGTAAGCCATTATTGTCCTATATTACAGTCTTTTCTTCATATCAGACATGCATGGAACTGCTTTGAGACAGAAAGGCATAATCTGAAATTAGTCTCTCTACCTAAAATCAAGGAGTGCAATCATACCTGATTGGCCAGACCTGACACAATTTTGCAAAGATTTTTAAAAGACTAAAGTCTGACACCCTCTCACTAGAAGATTTTGAAAAGGCTTTTCAAAGACGTCAGGTCTCGCATCAAAAGACAATTTGCCACAGACTAGGTCAATATTCCTTTGGAGATTTTTTCCCATAATGTTTGAAATACTGTATTACAGTAAGAACAGTGCACAACAATGTCATTATTTTTCAAATCTTATGAAAACGCATGCCCTTCAAAAACAGCGACTTTGACGTACGGCCCCAGTGGCCAATGTGGAGTATACGTATTTGTCTACGTCCAAAATGGCTGTCATTTCTCCTTCTCTTAAGCTGTGCTAAACAGCAGAACAAGACATGTATTGTTTAGTGTTTCAGTGCCTTGCTCAAGGACACTTCGATAAAATGCTGGTACTGGGAAGCTCACAATTACTCAGTAATTAAATTGAATTGATCAAAAAACAAATCTGATGTGATCCAACCATCACTGTACCTTTTCTTAATGGTTTAACATGGTTCCCTAATTACATTCAGTAGAGTGGTTTAAATTATCCTATTATTTAAAGAATATAACAGAGGGGAGAGTGTCGGGTGGTGCAGGAGTGTAAAAAAGAAAAGAAAAGAAAAGGCAGAGTAGATGTTAAAATGGCCCCAGATGAGTTTTAAAGTGAAAGAAGCAAAGAAGTTGTCTCAAAAATCCATTAAAGAGTTATGTTTTAGAATTTGTTGTGTTGGTTTAATTCTGGTATTTTCTGTTCATTCAGGTGATCGCGGCTCAGACAGTAATTCTGGAGAAGGTAGGTAACCATGCTGTTATTTCACTTCTACCTGCATTGAATCAGACATAGCTTAACACATCAAGTTAAAGATGTACTATGTACATTTTAATAACTATATAGCATATATATATATATATGTATATATATATATATATATATATATATATATATATATATATATATATATATATATATATATATATATATATATATATCCACACAAATAAAAAGCATTTTAAGCAAAAAAAAACATTCCCTGACTCTGTAGACTGAGGGGGGTCGCTGCTATTGCCTTTACGGTGTCTGGTTCAACATGTGCTCATCTAGGCCTTCGAGCTCTGTGTGGCGCACAGGAAGTAACGTCAAACGCAGGTTTTTTGTGTTCCAAAAACAGCAAATAAGACGTATACCTGCAAAACTTTGGTTGTCACGGATCAATATAGTTATTTGTACATACATTTATTTTCTTCCTAAAGAAGACTCACGACAATATCACACTATTTAGAGTATCCAGTAATGTTTTTACGTCTTTTGTTCCCACAATTTAGTCGTTATGCCAATTATTAATTCCTTCCCATGCCACACTGTTACAATCCTTTTGTCTAGGGAATAACGGATTGTCACATAAGGGATGGAAAGTGCAGTTTTGTTTTTATGAACTGTTTGTTTCTTATCGATTGTTGAATTGTTTTACATACAATGAATGCATTTTAACACTTGAATTTACACAACAGAAAACAAGCCCCTGTGCAAAGCAATTAAACAAATAAACCAAACTAAACCTATCCTTGCTTTTAAACCTCTACCTAACCTAACCAACACCAAATGAAAATGTACAATAGAATCTAATCTAATCTAACTACTCTACTACGTGACAACCAGGAATAGTTTGGTGACCACCGGAGAGACAGGTGACAGCCGGAATGTAGACGGCATCCCGGGAGCAGTATGGGTTGGCGCCCCAGCCTGTGTCTTCCGTGAGGAAGAAGCCCAACAAATCCACGTGAGGCCTTTAGGAGGGCCATTCAAGCAAGCCGCAAGTGGAGCCTGCAGTACCACCACGGGCCAAGAAACCATCACGGCAGAAGGAAATGTTTGGATCGGGGGGAGTCTGGTGCAGCGCTCAGGTCCTGGACCTGATGAGACGAAGGAGGAGCCCGGCCAGGAGGCCACCCACAAAGCCTAGTCCCTCCACGTGCCAGAGCCTCCCCCAGTCCCGGCAGAGTAGTTCCGGAGAAGCGGACTGAGTGGCCCTGTCTTTCCCTAAGAGGACTGACCGTGGGTAGCTACTGGGCCGTAAGTCGGGGCTTGATCAACCCCGGCTGGGTCACCTGGGCGAGGGTGTATGTTGTTGCGAGACCCGAAACGCCCGATGACCCCATGCTACAACACTAATGATATGTCCCAGGTGCATCCATGTGATGTTTTCTTTATAGTCTAATCTAAACTACATCAAAAGTTGGCTTGTACAAGAAGCTGGCGGCGGTAGCTCTTTAAACAAAACCACAACCGAGTTGTAGTGGCCTCAAGTCAAACTGCTGCTGGGCAGTTGCAAATCAGACCATCAGTGCATCGATCAATCAAAATCACTAAACAGTGATTACATTATCATTAGCTGGTTCAACATTTCAAACAGGGTTCACAAGAACGGAGTGTTACTAAACTTTTAGCAACTAACTAACACACTGCCAAATTACATAGCTGGTGACAGCTCTTAAATAGGAGGCCGCCTTCTGTGATAGGTCCAGCTGGTCTGAAGGTGCCTAACCAATCGGTGGCAGAGAGGTCTCCTCCAAAGCAGGATCTGTACTGGATGAATGTATGTCAGTGCATTGCAATGTAACAGTGAATAATAAAATAATTAGAACCCTTACATATATGAAACACACACATTTCTGTGTTTCCACTGATGCCCCCACTGGAAGGATGTAGGGCCTCCATCCTACTCCTCCCATTCAACATTTCCTACTGACAGTCTCCATCCCAGCCCATAGGAGTACGTACAGCAACATCCTCCCCCGAACTCGGGCAGTTCTGCATTTATGACACTCAGCCAAACTGGAGGCACTCTGGTGGTGGACAGGTCATTTACCCTTGCACCACTGAGCGCCAGAAATTTCAGCTGTCGATTAGTTCAGGTACAGTTTGTGTCATGTTTTAATTCCTGCTGTCAATTTACCTCAGTGCCATTTTAAATCAATCAATCAATCACCACATTATTATCACCACATTATAGTTAACGGTTGAGTTCTGATACAGTTCACTCTTCTTATCCCCCCCCACCAATCTTCTTCATAGTCCAGCCCAATGAATGACATCTCTGAGGTCTGAAATTCATGATATCTACTCCACCTTCCTGCTGCATTGGTCTGTCTCTCTGCTCCAATGAAGCTACAAGGGATGAGAGCTGTTCACTCTAATAGATGCCGCTTTATCTTGAAAAACAAGAATAAATTACTGAAAGTCATATTATTACCAGCTGCTAGCTCCATTAAGAACCTCTCACTCTGCTATACAGCTCCGAGATGAGGTTCTTAGTGGTTGTTCAACCCGGATAACCCCCCTACGTCCGCTGCCAGTACTGCTCTCGGTTTGGCTACAATGGAAAATATGGCCACAGGCTGACTAAATAAGCGATTTAAACGGGTAGTTTCGCTCCGGACCCAAAATATTATGCTCCGGACCAAACCTTAAACATCTGTGCGGTGAGGAATCTACCATTCGTTTTGGGATACGATGTTGACAAAAGGGTAAACAGCGGAGCCTTTGCGGCCGTTCCACCAATTCTGGGTGACATCCACATAGAACCTCATCTCGGAGCTGTATAGTGGAGTGAGAGGTTCTTAATGGAGCTAACCAGCTGCATGCTGTATTCTTTCTTTGTGTGTGTGTGTGTGTGTGTGTGTCAAGTTGTCAAGACTAGTTAGTTTACTGCACTTTACGTTAACCTCATAGCTGCTACTTTTTGCACCTTGTGTCCAACCCTCATGTGCATATCGGCTACTTCTTTATGCTATATGTACCTATACCTGTTCAGTATTCAAGGCAAGTTTGTCTGCTCCGTGCAATGTTTGATTTCGAATAATAAAAGGCAAACGGAATGTAATTTGTATTTGTGTTCCAATGTTCAATACCAAGAGAGTATTAAATCATTAATCACAATTATTTGTATTACAATTAATCGTCAACTAAAAGTTCATGATTTTGACTGCCCTAGTTATTATATCTACTGCTTTTTAACTGCCTCAACCCTGCCTTAACCCATTAAGACCTGCATGAGACACATTCTACAAATCAGTATAAATCAGTTTAACGTTTTCATGTCAACCACCCCCAAAATGATACATTATGTATTTGGCCACGGGCCCCCATCTGACATTTTTTTGCCAGGGACCCCCAGAAGAGAAAATTTGTGTTATATTTTTTTTAGAATATTCAAAAAATAGCAGATGTGAGCTTGATCTGCTATTTTTTTTTAAATCCCTGTTCTAAATCCTAAGAGTTTTCTGAAAAACTTGGGTTGAGAGATCATGTTTTTTACATTAACCACTTGAACCCTAGCATCCCTATTCTGAGAGGAACTGCCAAAAATAGCAGATCTACAAGCTCATTAGCTTGTAGATCTGCTATTTTTGGCAAAGAGGTTTGGTGTAGAGGGAAAAAAAGAGCAGACTAAGTATTGACGGTTCAAGTGGTTAAATGTCTGAAAATACACATTAATCCAACATACTACATGATAGTGCTGTCAAAGTCTATGAAACTGTCTAAGAAATCTATGAAAAAGTTTAATCTGCAACACCATTCAGCTACCATGCACCTTATGTACTGTATTCTTTCTTTCTTTCTTTCTTTCTTTCTTTCTTTCTCACTGAACAATTTCAGAGGACTAAAACTAAATGGTGTGTAATTCAAAAGACTAAATAAGAATTTGCTGTCAAAATTAACACTGTGTCTATGGACAGACAATAGAGTTCGGCCCACGTATTAACAATATGAAATGTATATTCGACTATTTGTGGGTATTTTTCCAAAGAATGTTCTAAATGAGCTCACACTTCAAGGAAACTCAGCAGTAGACCACTTCCTTCAGTACAGCCCCCTTTACAACAGTAGGAGGAGGAGACATCAGTCTGTCAGTGACTCTGTCATAACAGTATGTCAGTCAGTGAGCAGCAACGCAGCATGGAGCAAACATCACTCTACCTTCTAGCCTGTGAGTACAAACACAATACAACAATTATTGTATTCACTTATTTCATGGTGAGTGTGTGCATGTTTTCATGGAACACAAAGGTACACCACACACAAAGGTGTCTGTTCATGGAACACTCACACATTCATACATTGACTGATACTTACAGTATGACACTCATCACTGTCAGATTGTAGTTAAGTCACTAGATCCAGAGTCAAGTCTTGTTTCCTCCAATGTTCGAGTCCAAGTCACCAACACTGAGTCGCACTCTATGACACTTAATGACAATCAACATTGATGTGATGCGATGGTGTGGTCTAGCCGACACCAACTCAGGACTCCTGAATCGCTGCCCTCCACTCCCTCCTGTCCAGCATCAGGGTCTGGAGCTCTGCTGTGTTGTTAGCGCTGCTGTCGGCTGTCGCACCATTGTGTGTGTGCGTGTGTGTTCGTTCATTTCCTTTTACCTTTATGAGGATAAATTGTCCTCACAAGGACAAGATGAAAAAAATGTTCTTCACTACTACAACTGATCAGGGTTTATATGTTGGGGTTCAAATTATGCATATTAAAGGGACACTTTGGTGATTTGGAATACCTTATGTATTCTGGGTTTTTCTCCGCAAAAAAACATTATTTTCCTCTGTTATTCTTTTAAATTCCTTTTATGTCTTATGTCTTATGGAAAGCACTTTGAATTGCCTCTGTGTATGAAACATGCTGAACAATTTATCTTTGTTTTTGTGCATTTGTGTATACTGTATTATATTCGTAAATGTTATGATACCATCATTATTTAGTGTAATGCAACATTATGTGCAAACATACAAAATAATTCTGATTCTGAAAACTCCCTCTCTCTCATAGTGGCTATTTCCATGGTGAGTGTCTCAGCAGAAGTTCCAAGACGTGGTGATGTTATGAGAGGTAAGTCTGATTGTCTTCTACTGACCACCACGTGTTTACATTATCCACAACTATCAATGAAAATGGGAACTGTAACAAGAAATATAGTTTTGATTTTAACATACATGAAATCAACTTTCTTCTGGATTTCTGCCCCACAGACTCTCTCAGACTCAGTCCTGACAGAGCTCAGTTCTTTAAAAGTGAGCGTGTCTTACTGAGCTGTGAGGACAGACAGTCTAACTCTACTGTCTGGAGAGTGAAGAAGACCAACATCAAAAACACCACCTCAGAGTGTGGTGACTGGGGGAAGAAGAACAACAACACAGGATGTCTTCTCGGGCCCATGCAAGTCAAAGTAGACAGTGGACTTTACTGGTGTGAGTCTTCAAAGGGGAAGAGTAACACTGTTAATATCACTGTGACTGGTATGTTAAGCAAGTCTTTGTTCAGATTTATTCAGCTGTCTATTAAAGATTCTTTCACGTTACAACCTCATCATGTCACCTCAGTCAAATGTTCTTCGATTCTGATGTTATCATTGTTCAGGTGGAGATGTGATCCTGGGGAGCCCTGTACTTCCTGTGATGGAAGGAAGTGATGTCACTCTGCACTGCTGGTACAAAAACAAGACAACTCTTAAACCATCCTCTGAGCTCCTCCCAGCTGATTTCTATAAAGATGGATCCCTCATCAGGACTGAGTCTACAGGACAGATGACCATCCACAGTGTTAACAGGTCTGATGAAGGATTATACAAGTGTCACATCTCTGGCCGTGGAGAGTCACCAGAGAGCTGGATGGATGTGACAGGTGAGATGATTGTATCACAAACACAGACTATATGAGGAGTGATTGAAGGAGTGAGAGGTTGTTTTCATTGGTCAGCTGCTGTATAACCCCTATAGGGCTGATATGATTCCATATGAATGGAATCAAATCAGTAGTGTGGGTAGAACAGAACTGGCTTCTCTATGGGTGAACTAGTACAAGAAGTGCCTGAAATTGGTGGTCTGGGCTTTTTGCACTCTTGGCCCTTAAGGAGGTTTGTTTTGGGTTTTGGACGGCACAGAGAGAAGAGTTTGCTTGTCCTGCAGTTGGATGGTTAGTATTATGCTTTCACGACACTCAACATCTCACAGGTGGGCTGTGGACAGTTCAGCAACCTGCCTACCAATGACATCGGTGGGGAATAAAAGCTAATGGAAACTACAGCCTTTCTCTTCCTAGAAAGTTAGCATGCTGAAATAGAAACCATTGTATTTGCATTCATAATAATAATAATAATAATAATAATAATAATAATAATAATAATAATAATAATAATAATAATAATAATAATAAATGTAATAATAATCTTGTTTGGTATAACTACTGATTATGTCATTGTTATGCAGGTTTCTGAACTATCCACAGCCCACTGTGAAACACAGTCAGACAGAAACGGTGCCATCTTATAATGAGCATTAGTGAGGACCAATTATATATAGATAAGGTTGAAAATGGGTGAAGTGTGCTCTAAGAACTCACCGTCAAACAAAGATGAAACTGATGGAGAACTATAATTTATTTTATTTCATTATATATTTTCTTCTGGTAGTGTGCATCCTTACAGTAATAAGTTATCAAGAGTCACAATTTGTATTGTTACATCTTATATATGAGTACACAAGAGTTAACATTTCCTCAACATTGTAGCAGCAATAACAACGATAACAAAGATTCAACTGAAAAAACAACAAAACAATACCATGGCATGTGATATTCTGTGCAATTGTCACAGAGCAGTGAGTGAGACAAGATGGTGGGTCAAGCTTGACTAATCTAGAACATTCCCACAGGACTGAGAGGGTTAAATTAAACTGTTGATCAAATGCTATTTTCTCATTACCTTTGTGAATAAATAACGTGATAAACAAATTGTCACCCAGGATTTGTCGTTGCCTGAGTTTATCCAAACAAGGGCAGGAATATATCAGCCCCATTGATCAGGTTGATATGACTGCCCTTGTTATGATAAACTCAAGCAATCTGTCTGTCTGTCTGTCTGTCTGTCTGTCTGTCTGTCTGTCTGTCTGTCTGTCTCTCTTTGTGCAATGCTGGTACCCTCGGGTTCAGGGTTTAGGGGGACATTGGAATTGGGCCTGAGATCACTCTCATAAACAATAATACTCTGATCACACACTTATTCTGTTGTTTACTTGTTGTTTCCATGTGTCAAATGTTTTAACACTTGCTGTCTCTTGTTTTTTTCCAGACCAGACCTCTAAAGAACAAGACATGTACTCCACTGTGAAGACAAACACAGGTCTGTCTAATGAACACAGTATACTGTATTCACCTGTTTCCTAGGCTGTGTGTTTTCCACTTCCTGTCGATTTCATTGGATATCATTGGTCATCTGACCAGTTTCATTGGATTTCATTGGATCAAATCGACAGGAAGTGGAAAACACACAGCCTAGGAAACAGGTGAATATGCTGTGGTTATATGAAGGGAGAATATGTTGTGTTCAGGGTTTAAGGGATCATCCAGGTTTACATGAAAAGATAACTTTTCATACTGCTGATCATCAGAATCTGGCTGAGCGCTGTGAAGCCCAGACTCAGCACCGTTCCAGTTGCATACAGATTGATTGATTGATTGATGTACTTTATTTAGTAAGACATGAGAACATCAGTACATGGAAGTACAAATTCACAATACTGATTATTAGATATTATTATTAGATATTATTAGATATGATTAGATATTATTAGATAGTTTACTATAATCCACTCTCAGTTATGATGTACTTTGAAATGTACGATACAAAGTAAACAAACATCCACTGTCCATAGACCCTCAATCAGACAAGGAAAAAACTTCCAAGTAAAAAACCCTTGATGAGGGAAAAAGACAAATAAAGTCTAGAAGAGGGTCTCTCTCTCTCTCTCTCTCTCTCTCTCTCTGACATTTAAAATAGATGTGTTTAAGAGTAATATTGACATACAAATGTATTCACTTCTCTTAAAATATGTGTTTAAGAGGAATATGTGTCTCATTCTGCTTCAGATTCTCCGACCTCCACAGACAACCGTCCCTCTCCCTCTCTCCCAACATGTGTCTACCCTCTGATGTTTGCTGGAGTCACCATATTCCTGCCTGTGATTCTGGGCCTGTGTCTCTGGAAGAAGTACAATGGTATGTATGGTATTTAGCTGTAAGATTCTGCAGGATGTGATGCAACTATTCCTTGTGCCTTTTGAGACAACTTCAAGCATCTCTGTATAAAGAAATACAGTCTCTGGCTTTATCCTTGGGTATAAACCCTGAAAAGATCAGAGGCGTGGCTGTAAGTATGGACGACACGACAGAGTTCAAACCTACAGTATAAAGAAATACAGTCTCTGGCTTTCTGACGACAGAGTTCAAACCTATACTGTAGGTTTGAACTCTCCTCCTGTCTCTGATAATTTCCGGGGTTTATCCCCAAGGATGAAGGTTTGAACTCTGTCGTCCTTACTTCCAGACACCTGTCTCTGATCTGAATCTGATTGATAAAGTCAATCTATTCAAAACATACACATTTATTGTCATTTATAATTATGTTCTGATGTAGAGTGTTTGTGTGCTGCAGGCTGTAGGACAGACAGACGCGACCTAGATGTGACCTATGCTGAGAGAGTGACACAGGAAGCTCAACACCGGAAGAGGAGAGGTAGAGTAACACAACGTCCCTTACAGACTCACTGACTTCTGACTCTGAGGGCTTGAGAGTTGTGCCATTTGAAATCGTCAGTGAAAGCTCTGACAGAGCCCTTTATGTACCCTTTCTGTAAGTCAGCTGTGATGCAGACGTTGCCTAAGGGAATTACCCATAGCTCATACCGTTACCAGGGGAATCCTCCAAACGTCAATCATTAAAGGGATATTTCACTTTCAAATAAAATAAACATTAAAAAAATATATATTTTATTAATGAAAAAAGTAATGGAAAATCACGCCCCCCTCTCACATTAGAATGTCCTAATGCGTGAGAGGTGTGTGATTTTTCTTTTTTTTTATTGTTCATTTTATTTGAAAGTGACATGTCCCTTTAAGTATGCAAATTAGTCATGCATTGTGTTTAGAATGTCAACAAACAAAAAGTGCTTTCTCACCGCTCTCAAAGAGACGGAGCGGAGGAGATATATTTATTAAAATAAGGGACACAAGATAAGAAATGGGCAAAGTAAATATATATACAGAATATGGAAATACATTTTTAAATGAATATTCCAAACCCTAAACTAAACACAAATTAAAACTAGCAGAATATAAAAAGAATATCACAGCCTTTAACCATTCAAATCGGGAAAGCATCTGTGTCATTTTAGATTTTAGCGTTAGCTATTCAAAAATAGCAGATATTATACATGCTCACAGAGTGTCACTTTGTGCCTTAAGCTTGTACATCTGCTATTTTTGAACATTTTTTAAAAATCTTAAGTGTGAGAACTACTGATTTAGAAGGCATTTGTAGAATCTTAATGGGTTGTACTGATTGTAAATAAGGACAGTAAGAGTTTTAAAAGTGATCATCTTCAAAGTGCTGTCCCATTTCTTTTATAGTTTATACCATTTGGAGGCCTTGCAGCCTCTCACCCTCATGCACTTACTGTACCAGCTCACGTCACTTAAAGGGATACTTCACTTCCGGGCCGCCGACACATTTAAAAAATATATTAAAAATAAATGAAAAAAGTTATGGAAAATTCATGGCCCCCTCACGCATTAGAGTGTCCTACTAATGTGTGAGGGGGCCATGAATTTTCCATAACTTTTTTCATTTATTTTTAATATTTTTTTTAAATGTGTCCCCGGCCCGAAAGTGAAGTATCCCTTTAAGTCTGTTAAGGCAACTCCGCACCAAACAGACTCGTCCAGACTATTGCAGACTACTCCAGACTGCAACAGACTGGTATTCGGTTGGCAAAAGTTGCCATTTAAGTCTGTCAGCCGACTGGCCATTCATGTGCTAATTTGACTTTTAGCCTGCCAGCGTTGCCAGGTCTGCTTATTATAAGCGACTTTGGGCTTGTTTCCCTGCAAAGCCACTTAGGGATGTTCCCAGCGTTTTTTCTTCACTGACGTGCAGTGGTGTAAAGTAACTAGTACATTTACTCAAGTACTGTACTTAAGTACAATTTTGAGGTACTTTTACTTTACTGGAGTATTTCCAATTGTCTATACTTGTACTCCACAACAATTATTTGAAATGTTTAGTTACTAGTTACTTTGCAGATATAAATCATTATGAAACATACATTAACCACTTTAGCCCTATTTTATACCTATAAGCTATTTGAAAATAGCAGATCTACAAGCTCACAACGTGTTGCGATGCACGCGTTCTGAGCTTGTAGATCTGCTATTTTCAAACATTTTTGTACTTTTACTTTTGGTACTTTAAGTACATTTTTATACCAATACTTTAGTACTTTTACTCAAGTAAATGTTGAATTCCGGACTTTTACTTGTAACAGACTCAGAGTACATCTATTGCATTCAAGCCTGGAATTTCGTCATTTTAGGGGCAAGGCCACTTGGCCTTTGGTGTTGTAATTTTTTGGAGGGCACAAAGGCCCTGCCCGGCCTTCCTGCCAGGGCAGGAAGGCCATCCAAAAAAATAATAAAGATTTTTAAGTCCAAAAATTATTTTTAAGTCCACGGAAATAATGCATTTAACTTGAAGGTTAAGGATGATTGTATTTTAATATATTATAAGAATAGTATAACTATCTGTGAAATATTACCCATTTATTTCACAAAATAATGTGTTGGCAAATGACCAATATTTAGTTATATAGGTCTCAATATGTCACATTCAGCCCTGGACTTCACTGACTGAAGTAGGGGTCACATTAATCACATTAGATTCACAGAATGTATTTTACCCACAAGTTATTTTCATTCAAATGAAATGTGAATGAACTTGCACTAATGATGACTTTAGTTGATTTTTCACTCTTTAAAATATAGTATTTCTTAATTATTAATAATTACAGCTTGTAGATTGGCTATTTTCACGATTTTAAATGGTTTTTAAATAATAATAAAAAAGGAACATACAAGATTTCCACCCGACAGCCATAATATATAGTCAATATATGGTTCTGTATCAGTATATGAGTCCGTTTTTGCACATTTCATTCTAATTGGCTACTATGCCTGAATATGAATTTCATGAGCCTGGGTAGGTCACCCAGGCTTGGCGGAGATATGCCCTGTAGCACACTCCGCACAGCAGCAGCAGCAGCAGGTGAAAGCAATTCACTTAATTGCTCGTTCTCTCTCTCCCTCTTTCCGTCTCCTCAATCTCTGCCTCGCTCTTTCTCTCTCAATCTTTCACTCTCCCTTTTTTCTCTCCCTCTGTCTCTCCCTCTCTCTTTCTTTCCTTCTCCCTCTGCCGCTTTTTACCTCCCTCTTTCTCCCTCCCTCCGTTTCTCTCTCCGTCTCTCTCCCTTTCTTTCTCCCTCCCGCTTTCTCCGTTCCTCTCTCTCCCTCGCTCCTGGTATCTCCCTCTCTCTCACCCACTTTCTCCCACCCTCTTTCTCTCTGTCTTCCTCCCCTCTCTCTTTCTCTTTCTCTCCCCTCTCTCCCTTCCTCTCTCTCTTTCCCTCTCTCTCTCTCTTTCTCCCCCCTCTTTCTCTCCCCCTCTCCCTCACGAGAAACAGTGAATGTAGGTTTTCTTAGACATGGTCGCTTGTTTCTCTCACATAATCTGGCAACACCGACAGCCCTCTGTTGTCACTGCCACTGCGCTACCAGTCGGCTAAAAAGCTGAACATGTTCGGTCGGCTCTGGGTCGGCCGAAAAGGTCCCGACGGACCCCCCGACGGACCCCTAACCGACTGGCCGACGCTTCCCGAAGCCAATTCGGCCCAAAATCGGGCCGATTAGGATTGGTCTGGAGCCAGCTTTAGGGTTCAGGGCTTCAGGGTTTTTAGCGGGACATTGGAATTGGGCCTGAGATCACTCTCATAAACAATAATACTCTGAGATCACTCTCATAAACAATAATACTCTGAGATCACTCTCATAAACAATAATACTCTGAGATCACTCTCATAAACAATAATACTCTGAGATCACTCTCATAAACAATAATACTCTGAGATCACTCTCATAAACAATAATACTCTGATCACACACTTATTCTGTTGTTTACTTGTTGTTTCCATGTGTCAAATGTTTTAGCACTTGCTGTCTCTTTTGTTTCTATCCAGACCAAACCTCTGAAGAACAAGTCATGTACTCCACTGTGAAGACAAACACAGGTCAGTCACAATGAACACAGTACAGTATATGCTGTGTTTATATGAAGGGAGAATAGGTTGTTATCTGGGTTTAGGGATCATCCTGGTTTACATGAAAGGATAACTTTTCATACTGCTGATCATCAGGCTCTGGCCGAGCGCTGTCACCAGTGGACTACTGGTGCCGACTCAGCACCGTTCCAGTTGCATAGTACATGTAGTTTACTATAATCTGATCTCAGTTATGATATACTTTGAAATTGCTCTTGTGCACACTGCCAGTAGGCTTAGGAAGTACAGTACCTCCACACAGATGCAACATAAAACAATGATTTAGCTAACATGATCATTTTTGCTACATCCATTGCTCCAGAAACTGTGTCTTATCTCCCACTTAGCTGTAGTACAGACAGACAGAGTGACGACAGAGTATGATGATGTGAGAGTGACACTTGCTGTTTCTTTTGTTTCTTCCAGACCAGACCTATGAAGGACAAGAAGACATGTACTCCACTGTGAAGATAAACACAGGTCAGTCATAAAAATGTTTTCAAATATTTGACTTGAATTTTTTTAATGGGGGTCAGATGGGGCTGAAAACGGGCCCAGATATGGAGTCATACGTTATAGATATACATAGACGTCTGTTGTTTTGATCATCTATGACAACTGAAGACTTGAAGATGAAGATGATAGAAGACGTGAAGTGGCCTGTTATCGCGTCACCATGAGGCCGATTTTAAAACGTTGTGGCAGAGGTTCTTCCTTGGCCTGCTGAGAGTGTGTGCGCAAAGTTTCACGTCGATCTGTCCAATGGTGTCCGAGATTAGCTGCTCGCAGGCAGACAGGCAGGCACACATACACACATACACACACACAGGCAGGGGAGAAAAGTTGGGGCCCTCAACTTCTTACCCCTACACTTTTTTGCCATAGTTCAAATAGCCGATCTACAAGCTCACAACGTGTCGATGTAGATCGGCTAGTTGAACTATTTTAAATGGTTTTTCAAAATAGTAAAATATAGCTAATAAGTTAAGGCATAAGGGGTAAGGTGGCGTGCAAGATAGGGCCCATAATCTCTGCCCACTTTGTGTCAATGCTGGCCAATCTTTATAATGTTACAGTTTGTGTTTTATTGTTTTAATGTATTACAGGAGATGTTTGAGTGAAGAAGAGAGGACGAGTTCACAACACCAGGACACACACATACCCCCTCCACCTCCACCATGATCTTTTGATCCTCCCCTCCACTGCCACCAACATCACACCTTTGTGAGTTTTAGAACAAGCAGCTCTGAGGAAGTGGATATTTTTTGTGGTATCGAAACACCTCTGTTAACCACAGCACTTAAACATTTCTATGAAAACAAAGTCTGTTTGAGCTCACTGGTATAGATGTTGCATCCTGCTTCAGTGGAAAACCACAAATACTTTGCTCTGCTCCAATCCTCAGTGTGAACATGTGTTCACTGTTTGATGTTCGTGAGGACAATGAGACATAGATAGATAGATAGGTAGGCAGGTACGTACATACTACGTACGTAGGTAAGTACGTACCCAGTGGTGTAAAGTAACTAAGTAGATTTACTCAAGTACTGTACTTTGACGTATTTGTGCTTTACTGGAGTATTTCCAATTGTTTATACTTTTACTCCACTACAATTATTTGAAAACTTTAGTTATTAGGTACTTTGCAGATATAAATTATTATATTATAAAACATACATTAACCACTTTAGCCCTAGGCTTTTTTTTAAATAGCCGATCTGCAAGCTCACAATGCGATGTGGCGCGTTGTGAGCTTGCAGATCTGCTATTTTCAAAAATGTTAGTTCTTTTACTTTTGGTACTTTAAGTACATTTTGATACCAATACTTTTGTACTTTTACTCAAGTAAATTTTGAATTCCGGACTTTTACATGTAACAGAGTATTTCTACATTGCAGTATTGATACTTTTACTTAAGTAAAACATGTACTGTAAGTACTTTTCCCACCACTGTACGTACCTACCTACCTACCTACCTACCTACGTACCTACCTACCTACCTACCTACCGTGGGGGAATTTCAGTCGCCCAGAGGCAGCACAGTAGTTAGTTACAAAGTTACAGGTACATAGTAAGGAAAATAAAAAGCAATACAAAGGTAAGAAATAACAATTAGTAGCACCATCAATAACAGTATACAAAAGTATACACATATACAACTATCCTGCACTATGCAGAAAAACAACAACACCACCAGGTTACAGTGTCCTCACAGTATCCCGCCCCAAACAAACAAAAAGTCTGTGTCAAAAGAAAAGTGACAGTGTCAAGTATAATATCCAAACCCTAAAGTGTCATCTTTTATTCTAAGTTATGTGACCTGGCAGAGCGAAAACGTGTGTCTCGTTGTATGTAAATCCTCATAGCGACTGGAACAAAGGACATGCCAAGTCTCATACAGTTCCACCTCGTGTAGGTGAATCTGTTGTTTCCTCTCCTGCTCAGATGTCCCACTATATCCAGGTGTAGGGGGTGGGAAGGGTTTTCCATGATGGCGTCCAGCTTCCTCACTGTACGCACTTTAGCCACCTCCTCCACCCCCTCCAGTGAGGTCCCCACGACGGAGCCCGCCTTCCTCGTCAGCTTGTTTAGGTTGTTAGTGTCACCCGCTCTGCTGCCCCCCCCCCCAGCACGTAATTCCAAAGAAGAGAACACTGGCCATAACAGACTGGTAGAACATCTGCAGCATCCTGTTGCACACACCAAAAGCTCTGAGCCTTCTCAGGAAGAACAGCCTGCTCCTTCCCTTGCTGTAGAGTGCATCAGAGTTGTAAGACCAGTCCAACTTGTTGTTGTCTACAATCTCTGTTTTGCTTAAGTCTTGACATGCCTAGCTTTGTACTTGTCTATGAAAATTGTTTTTTATCTTGCCCTGTTTTTGGAAGTGTTCTTTGTTAAATAAACAGTTTTTTTTAGCTGCCTCATCTGTGTTTGGGTACATTCTACACTCACCGTAGCGCGCAGCCATCTCAGTGGTTCTGGTTTGGCTGAGGAAACAACAGGGACTAGTTAATGTCTCAGTCAGACCCATAGAGCTATATATAAAAACTAGATAAGAGCACTATAATACACAATTAAAATAAATTGCCATGAAGTACTGTGTTGTGAAAATGATATAGCCTAATGGTATGTTATTATGTGTCAAGAAGAACATAGCATACCATAAACTGGAATGTTGTCATTGTATAGTGGCTAGAGTGCCAGCCAGAAAAACAAACACAACATCCCTGGTTCAATGCCATGTCTTGGATATCATACCTTGTTGTCAAAAAACATCATCTGTGGACATTGTTACAGAAATATCAGTAATGTCACTATTTGTCGACAAAAGATTGAAGAACTGCCTTGAGGCTTCAATCTAGGGCTGGGCCATATGACTTCAAATGAAAATAGCAGATATACTAGCATTGGATATTGTTGCATGTCACCACTTTACAACAACATATTGTGGAAACCTCATTATGTCCAAAACTGTTATTTTTCAGGATTCAAATTCAAAAATAACAAAAGTAGCAGATCTATCTGCTACTTTTGATGCTTTTGTGTGACGCTGTAGTATGATCAAGTAGGGCGTTAATTTACGAAAAAACACAGAGGTAAGAGGTTTCTATCTGACCGCAACGATGTAATACAGACAGGGCTGGAATTTCATGGCCGCCGTTGCCCCTCAGTTTGGCCTTCTGCCCTTCAAAATATGATCTGCCCTGAGGCCACAGTGGCCTTGATGCCCTGTCCATGCTGCCCCAGCTGATTTAAATGTTTTCTTCTCTGTCTCTTTCCTGTAGTCTTTACACTTAAAGGTAGGGTATGTGATTTACTTTGGTTAAAATGAGTGTTAAATAGCTCTATATTCTGATAGTACTCATTGCTATAGAGTGTTTGTTCAGTAACAGGAGTCTCCATGTCTCTCCAGCTCCTTATTAAACAGAAAATGCATTTTCAGTGCTCTCTCCTGATTGGCTTAAATGTTGTCACCTACCTGAAAATGTATTTATATTCTGTTTACTAAAGAGCTGGAGAGACCCCTGTGACCGAAAGAACGCTCTGTAGCAATGATTACTATCAGAATATAGTACTTTAACCGTTTAACACAAAAACTAAAAGTATCACTTACCCTACCCTTAACTGAGACTACATCCTGTTTCTGTAGAACAGGACGTGAACCGTTTGTGGTCAGACAAAGACACATAGAGCTGAACTACGCCCTTACAAGAGCGTAGATGGCAGAAAAGGTGACAAAAAGGGTGACAAAAAGGATGATCAAAAATAGTTAGGCGCAAAGGCAACTCACAGTCTACACTATGTGACTTCTGAGACGCCACGTACATGACAAACAGAAGATGCAAAGGCAACTCAGACTATGTGTCTATGTGTCACATGCGCGGTGACTTCTGAGACACCGCTTATGTGACAAACAGAACATGCATTAATCATGCACACACTGTTGGGCCAACAGTTAAGGACAAATAATCCAGTAAAGTAAAAATACCTCAAAATTGTACTTGAGCACAACAATGCATTGAAGTCAATGAGATTCAGTTTATTAGGTACTGAATGCATTGCGTCCGCTCAGTGTTTCATTCAGAGCAACAGAGAGCATTGTTTGAAAAGGAATGTTAGAAATCATGGACAGAAATCATGTACATCAGTTCACAGGTAGGCCTAGTGATCTACCAGCATTGGCTATTTTTAAGCAATTTCCTTCTGCCCTGAGGCCCTTGATGCCCCGTCCATGCTGCCCCAGCTGATTTCACCACTTTCTCCTCTGTCTCTTCCATGCATGTCTTCACAGAGACTACATCCTGCTTCTGTAGAACAAGACGTGAAGCGTTTGTGGTCAGAGAAAGACACGCACAACTGAACTAGGCCCTTACAAGAGCGTAGAATGCAGAAAAGGTGACAAAAAGGGTGACAAAAAGGATGTTCAAAAATTGTTAGGCACAAAGGCAACTCAGACAGTCTACACTATGTGACTTCTGAGACGCCACGTACATGACAAACAGAACATGCACTAATCATGCACACGCGGTTGGGCCAACAGTTACAGGATATAAGGTCATCATACAAAGTACAGAATTACGGATCAATCTATTTCACTGTCAATGTGTTTTTTATTAGACATCATTGCCTTTTGTTGAGATTCTGAATTTTTAACTCCTCCTGAGTCCCCATCTTCAAACCAGTCCAGTGACTGAGTATGAACATTTGTACAAACTCCTTTCCAGGAGTTTGTACAGATATTACTAGTAATTTGTTTTAATTACGTCAAATAATATGGTAATTACAAATGTGTTCTTAACGCCTAAATTTCATTATTTCAGTGGACTTAATATCATTGTTTTATTTGATGGCCTTGCTGTCCTGGCATGTGGCCTTTGTGCCCTCAAAACATTTACAAGACCAAATGGCCTTGCCCCTAAAAAGATGAAATTACGGGCCTGAATACTGTGTTTAATCAGACTAGTCGATTATCAAAAAAGTCAATTAAAGAAATGTGTCCATTTATTGTTATATTAAATTGATTGAAAACTTGCTTGAATCTCGTTTATTCGATTATTTACCTAACTTGAGGAAGATTAAGTCTGTTAGAGGTGTTACATACAGAAAGTATATATAAAGTGTTCCCTCATTTGCATTCGACCACTACCACGGGATAGTCTCTGTATGTGGAATATTGAGTGTGGTCTCTTTTCTTTGTACATAGTGACAGACCAGTTTGTCCAAACCAAAAAGGGCCAGTAGGCGGAGTGTAGCATTGCTTAAACGTCTTACCTTTTAAAAGTGTATCATAAACGGTCTGTTCTGCTGCAGATCCACTGTGCTGTTTACTTTCAACTTCCAGGAACTGCTCAAGGCCAGTTGGTTCTCCAGGTGGAGTCCTTGAGGGGCTTCCAGGGGGTCCCCAGCAAAACGGGTTAATATAGCATCAAAATAAGTATTTTATACTTTGGCTTGAAAATAGCTGATCTACAAGCTCATCTACAGCGCATCCCGATACGATGCATTGTGAGCTTGTAGATCAGCTATTTTAGATTTTTCTTTTTAACACAAATCTTATGGGGGTCCCTGACAAAATATTTTCTAATGGGGGTCCTACAGTAAATACAATTGAGTTTGGAGATCTTTGTCTGACAAAGTTTGAGAAGCTCTGCTCAAGGCTCTGTAAATAACCTAAGGACATAGATGTCAGTTCCTAGTGGGCATTTGTGAGAGAAATAAGCAACCAGGTCTAGGAAAACAAGCCCAAAAGAAGCGACAATAGGCCACATGATCACTTTAAACCTGTATACACTGTGTACATCTAGAGCTGCTATAAAAATATATATAATCTTGAAATAAACATTTTTTTAAAACATTCTAACACCACACATCTGGTATGGGGCTCCATGGCACTAAACAACTTTAGATGGGGATTAGGGACAAATACATTTGGGGGTCCATGACATGAACATATTTGAGAACCACTGCTTTAAATATTGTAATTTTTTGTTAGCAAGCACAAATAAGCAACTACACTTTAGAAAGAAACCCAAAACTACAACTACCAATATTTACAAGCAACTTTACAGAAAAATAAGCCCAAAGTCGCTTATAATAAGCACTCATGGCAACACTGCTTGCAACCTTTGTAAAATCATTGGTCCAGGAAAATAAAAGATGACATATCACATGTTTTTTTCCCATGTGTTTTCCAGTTGGTTAATTCTTTGTAAATGATGTGTTCCATCCTGTATTCACTCCAGTAGGCTGGGCAGAGCAGTGGTTCTCAAACCTTACAATTCAATTTACAGCATGCATGTACAGTATGTATGCATGTATTTAGCCTATTTTTGCCTTCATTTGGTCAGAAGAACAGACGGTAGTTATGGAAGAGAATGTCAGGGAACAGATGTTTGTTTACGGACACTAGCTTTTATTTTCTTACTTATCTTGACATAAATGAGATAGATCAATAATTTTGCTTCATGCACAATGACGTGTATATAAAAGCATTAAATAAACAGGCATTTTGCAAATTTAAACAAAATCACAAGTACATAACACTTTTTCATTAGTTCAATATTTATAAAACCCAGACATTAACATTAAAAAAAAATTATATATATATATTTTTAAAGCCAATCGATCTACAAGATCACAACAAGCTTGTAGATTGTCTATTTTTGCTACTTTTATGTGACACTGTAATATGACAAAGTAAGGCTTTAATATATGTATGAAATATGGCGATGGGAGGTTTCTGCCCGACAACAATATGGATGAATGTCTATTGCAGACTCAAGGTCCATAGAAAAACACAATTACACACAAGAATAAACATATTGTTGGTTCCACACAAGAGTTGTTTGAAAACACTGTTCCATTTGTTAAATTAACACTGAAAATCATACTGTGTATTTGCTCGTTCACTAGGATACACAAAACAGAGGTTACTGGTAACTATACACTGAATCATCAGTTGTAAATATTATTCAATAGGTGGACTACTATATCTTAAACATGACAGTCTGAGGTTCAAAAGTCTTCCGCTGATAATTCACCAACCATGCACAGGAAATGTGTTCAACAAAACAATCTCACATAATATATAAACACAATGAATGTGAAAACACAAAAACTGTAAAAACTGGAACCCTAGCGTCCCTATTCTGGGGCGAACATTCAGCGAAAATTGCTGATGTACAGAGCGACATGACCTTTCCCCGCCAAACCATTGAGGAGGATCCTGACAACTGCTCTGAACACTCTGCTGACTCCGGCGGCAGCACCATCGCGGTAAACCCTGATCTGGTGAGTTGCATCATGATCCAAGGACTCCAGATATTTTATTTAATTAATTATTTATATGCATTCTTTTTTGTATAACGCAAAGAGAGCAGTGAATGATTTTTAGCCTCAGCAAGACCAACCCGTTTAAAATAAAGGTTATAGAATATTCCCCTCCAGCCCAGTACTAAGTGGGTGGAGCTTAGGCCTGTACTTAACGGGCACACATGCGCTGAATTGCTGATTAGACACACCTAAGCTCATCATCGCAGCTCTTTAAAAAGCCTGGTTTTAGGTACATTTGTTTGGAGGCATGCATGCTGGATTAGATGTCTGGTGTCAGGAATTACATGGCTAACCATTGATCATCAAGGATGAACCAACTTGGAGCACTTATTCCCACAGTTCCTGGAACGTCGGCTGCCGGTTGCAAGAAAGCCAAGACCTATATATTTGACCCATATTTGTTTGTATTTGAAAAATCAATAAAAACTTGAAAAAAAAAAAAGAAATACTTTATAAGGGAACGACATGCAAAAAATAATGTCATTGATGTCATATATATTGGATTGATCTAACCAACGTCCAAATATTGTTGATATTTTGTCAATTAAAACTCAATTAAATCCAGGCATGTTTTTTGATTTCAAGAAACGAACGTCGTTCGTAGGAGAATCTGCTGACGATGTTATGGTTTATATCACCAGCTGAGCTGTAGTTGTTATCAGCAGTGGCTGTTCTGTGTTTGTGCCTACCCTTCCTCCCAAGAAGGGGGTATTATGTCATGGTGTCCCTTGAAGGTCAGGGTTGATTGATGATTGAATACTTTATTAACAGTTTTCAAATAGTACAGTGGTACGATTATACAATGATGCTAAGGAAAACACAAAGCCCTAAGGGCTTGTTTCCATTGTGGTCCTATGTATTCCGTTTATCAAGACATTTAAAGGAGTAGTTCACCCCAAAATAAATTTATTTTCTACTACCGGTAATTACACACCCCATGAAGCCTTGTATACATTTTTTCGTTTTTGTCGCATTCCTTAGCCAATAATTTGATGACCGGCAGACTCAAAGAGTAGCCACCCGGTCATCAAATTATTGGCTTAGAAATGCGACAAAAACATAACAAATCTGTGTTCAAGCCTTCATGGGGTGTGTAATTGATTACAATTTGTATTACATGTTTTGGGTGAACTACTCCTTTTTTAGAGACAAACAATAACGTACAAGAAATCATCAACACTAAACAATTGGGCGTGGGGGATCATTTCTTGTGTCAAGCTTAGAAGACTTCTAGGACCAGTTGCAAATTGCAGACCGGTGCTCTTTTATGGTGGTTTTGAAGGAGGGTAAGGGAGTCACACTTTTTGATGGCTGTGTTGGTAGGGCATTCCACATTTTTGTGGCATAACGGAAGAACGAATTTAACCTCATGTTTGTTAAGAACTCCTTATCTTATCTTAACTTTATAAAGCGCATTTTACCAATTAAATTTGTGTTATATTACTTATCCGCCTGAAATGTATTGTTTAGCTTGATGGAAGATTTTCAAGTCCAATGTGCAAAGTGAGTTGTACACCCTCAACTTGTACCGTCTTGATATATCATCTGTTATGAAACAGATGATATATCAATATTGAATCTTGGCTTCTTGGTTGTAGGGTACCGTTTCAGGGGGCCCCAGATGACCTAAGGGTTCTAGGAGGTTCATATGGCTCCAGCATGCCTACGATGTAGCTGGGCCCAGAGCCACAGAGACATTTATAGACAAGTAACAACATTTTAAAATCAATTCTCTGGGGGACTGGTAGCCAATGTAAAGATTTTAGGACTGGTGTAATATAGTCATATTTTCTAGTTTGTCAGGACTCTAGCAGCGTGCTAGAGTGCCAAACTGCTGGCCAAGGAGGTATGTGCCTATGGCAGGAGTATTATGGTTGCTGTGCATTAGGTGCTTGCTGAAAATCTCAGTAGGCTGATATGATTGAATCTGTTGTGCAGGTAAACTGGAGACCAGGATCATTTCGAACATGTGTTAAGAAAGGCGCCGAGACAGCCACCGAGATGGTCCGACAGTCCGAGGTGCAAGGCCGAGGGCAAGATCAGCTGGGAATTCAAAAGCAATGAACCACCAGCAAAACGTAAGTCATTATCTTGTGCTCTTGCACGGCCTTGCACGGCATGCATGAACACATACAGTGCAACCACGTTCCAATTCAGCATTGCAACACTGCCTGTTTGTCAGCACCAATCACAGCGTAAAAATGGAGGTCTGCGGTCCTACATTTAATATACCTTAGTGTAACTTTTGTAAAGTATTGATAATGCCAGCACACGTCGTGCATTTGCTCTACATGCATGCTGATATAACGAAGTGTTGAATAGGTTTTTGTTGGTTCTGGTAATCTAATCTGTCATAGGGTTAACTTGGTTCATCGCCTTAAATCCCTTGTTTTTGTATACCCTGTAGTTGTAGTTTCATGGCACCCCGACTATAAGACTTAAGGCTATACATCGGTGCACAACCCTTTCAACTTAAAATGTTAGAGAAAAGTATTTCAAATTGAAAAAGTCGGTTGTCATTTTTGTCAAGCAAAAGCACTGCATATTGATGTATAAGTTGGCTTTAAAGAGACAGAGGTTTGCAACTTAAGGATCCCATGAGTCTGATGCACTCGATGATATTATACCCTTTCCGCCGCGCCCACTCCACCTCCAGTAGCAGGTGCCGCTGTTCTACGGGCTAAGGCGAGACGTCGTGCTGCAAGAAAGATCTGTACCAGGCATCATCAGACGGTGACTCATAAACGCAGAGTCGTGGCTGCTAAGAGGGTCGCTGCTGCTGAGGCCAAGATTCTGGTTTGACAATAAAGGGATGCATGAAGAGTCGATACATCCCGCCATTATAAAAAAAGAGCCTTCTGCATTCAGTTGCACACACAAAGTGTATATATTTGTTCCCTAGAGTGCCCTATAAATACCGTGATGCATGCCATTAATGTTCAGATCCAGTCAGACCGTCGACATGGCTGGCAACTCAGACCCACCAGAGACCGCCGCCGACATGGACACCCCAGAGAAAACGACAGCCAGAACGGCATGGAGATGGACCCTCAGCAGGATAATGACATGGAGACCGACATGGAGACCAGGATCGAGCAAGACCGACAAGACAGCGGCATCGCAGACCCAGGATGCGGCGGAGGCCACCGCCTCCTCCTTTTTTTTATGTGGAGATGTTAATGCATACAGAAGCTAATGACATAATTCCTGTTTTGGCTAGTGGTTCCTGCAGCCGAAACAGAGAAGGTTTGGCTCCTAAAGAAGTGACTAGTACATTTGGTGGAATTGTTGCACATTGCAGTACAAATCATACTTTTCTATGTGCCACATATATTGACCATTATTTTTTTTGTTTTTGTTTTACATAACACTGTTTTAATTCCTGTCTTTCTACGATGTCTAAATAAAACTAAAACACTAAAATCAATGAAATAAAAATGACTAAAGGTGGTTATTTTGGCTACTCTTGACAGTTTAACATGTAGGATTTCAGTATCATTATTAAAATGCTGTAGACAGACATGTAAACGTCTCACTTGGTCTACAGTAAATGTGTCTTCAAGGGGTGGCCGTGGTGCTGGAGGTTCTGCATGTGGTTGGTGATGGCGGACACACCTCTTCATCTCCTCACAGCCATGCTCCTTCCCAGGTGCAAAGACAGGCCTTTAAAAGAGGTTAAATAAGTGCTTTTACAAATTTTGCCAAGACTGATACCAACCGATATCAATTTCAGTTTGGCTATTAGAAAAATAGCAGATCTACAAGCTCGTAGCACTATGAGCTTGTAGATCTGCTATTTTTTGAAAAATCGTGGAAAATGTGCAAATCTTTGTATATATATTTTTTAAAGCAATTTTTTTTAACTCAAATCTTTGCTTCTGGGGGGGGGGGGGGTCCCTGGAACAACATATTTTGAGATGAGGATCCGCCAAATACATATGATCTTTGGGGTCCTTGACATGAAAACGTTTTGAGCACCACTGATATTATAGTAACATAAGTTTAAAAAAAAAAACTGTTCGAGATTTAGAATACATTAAAGAATCCCCAGAAGCAACGATTTGAGTAACAAATGTTTGCTTTAAAGAGTGTGTGTGTGTATGTACATATATATATACATAAAGATTCTCACAAATTTTCACGATTAAAAAATAGCAGATCTTGTATATTTGCTATTTTTTTCATAGCCCAACAAAATCTAAAATGGCACAGATGCGTTCCCAGTCTTAATGGGTTAAAAGTTCTGAGTTTAGAATTTAATTTATTACACAAATTCACTGTTAATTGCTTGGCTCAATAGCAACCTTTCACCCCCATGTTTTTCCTCTGTTCATGCATGTGCTTTTGGAACAGTCTGTTACAGTGACACCGTTCAGACTGCAGATAAATCTGTTCTCTTCAGAACTGACTGTGTATGTGTGCATGTGTGTATATGAACTTACATTAACATTCATTCAGAATGTCAGTGTGCGTGCACATTACAGTAACATTTAACCCATTAAGACCTGAGGCTGATCTACAAATGCCTTCGAAATCAGTAGTTCTCACACTTTCAAGATTCTTCCAAAAACGGCATAACATCTAGTACATCAATGGTTTCTGTATTTGTGATTTAGCTACCTCCTGCTATATGGGGATATTGACAGTTTTGAAAACTTCAGTCAGACATATAGGTTGGCTAGGCAGGACCTTTTTAGATATCTGCAGGGATAGGGATTTTTTTCGGGAAAAAAACAAAAGTTCTAATCCGGGGATCACACCAAGTATAATTGTGGGATCGCTAAAGCGATCACACTAATGTTATTGCCACTATTTATTGTGGGACCTCCTGCTTTGTGCAAAATAAATCTATCTGACAATGTATGACATACAACTGTTACTAAAGGACTAAACAACTGCATACCTAACACTGGACATTTGAGAATGCATTTAAGGCTTAAGACAATGCAGTAAAACCCACAGTCTCTGCTAAGTGACAGGCAGACTAGACATCTAGATGAGCTGTTAACCATTTAAACTTAACCGAGTTTAAATGACCTTTGCATGATATGCATGCAAAAATACACAGCACCACAATGGACATTTCCACTTGGTATTATATTTCTCCATCATTTTGTCTGTGTAGGTTCAAGGTTCTGAGCTGCCCTCTTATGTAGTCACTCCAGATGGCGGCAGTGCTGCATCAGCGCCATCTAGTGGTGACTTCAAGAATGAAAGGACTGTCATCTCTTGGGTCTGGAACCACCTTACTACAGTAATCAGTAATGCACAGAGCCTATTACTTCATGTGTGTGTCGATTAAAGATGTACCAGTCGATACAGAGTACCGATCCCAGTGAGTATTAAAAAAAACATATAGGACAATGACTCTCAAAGCGGGGTCCAGGGACTGTCAGGGTTCCTTGGGGGGGGGTTCCAAATGGACCCTTACAGGTCTGTAACTCTGAGAGTGTACAAATGGAACCGAATGCACCAACCAAATGGACCCTACTCTGTCAGAGTTATGGGGGTCCTTGAAATTAAAAAAAGTTTGAGAACCACTGATCTAGGAATAAGTGAAAATCCTATTCATAATTGTTAAAGTGCAGCTACCAGTTATAGCAAAGTAAAATATGAAAGTACAGTAAGAGTATAAAACAGTCGTGCAACATCAACTGAAGCTTTCAAAATACAAAATAATTGATTACTGTAAATGACATATCATGTGATACATTATGTGATGTCGGATTGGCAAGGACTGGCATACTTACCGATACTACCGGCAGCAGTATCGGCAGCTTTTACGATCCTGGTATCGGTACAACTCAAGTGTCGATAAATAAGTGTTACAAGTAGTTATACTAACCTGGTGAGTTTGCTGTCATGTTCCGTACCAAAGTAAGTGAAGGATGGTTGGCTGGAGGTACTGTTGGCAAAAGCTTATTGGTCCTTGGACCAGAGTGATGACAAAACCGAACAAAAAAACAAAAAACAAAAAAACATGGTCACTATACCAACGTGTTGATCACTGTAGCTTTTGATGTTCAGGTATGAACTCAAAACCCTGAAGAAGACTGTAGTCGAAATGTCGGTTTGTGCTCAAAATAAAGGGGAAAAAAGCATCATGACTACGAGCTGTGTGACTTCCCTTTGTTAACAATAAAGTGACTCTTACTCATCAACTTACCTTGTGTACTTGAAAAAATAAAGC
Organism: Gymnoscopelus braueri; assembly: GCF_963280865.1. Lineage (NCBI taxonomy): Eukaryota > Metazoa > Chordata > Actinopteri > Myctophiformes > Myctophidae > Gymnoscopelus > Gymnoscopelus braueri. The sequence continues at coordinate 49,204,647 of NC_137619.1, read as the reverse complement.
ATCATTGAAAGCCACTCTAGCAGATAGCTGGATGTTCACAGTTTAGGGCTGGCTTTGCCACTGGGCTCTAGTTTCACTCTGTGGGGAAAATGGGAAATATCTATGGGATAAAGAGCAAATGTGTCAAGTACACTGATAAGGTACAACAATGAGCCAATAATTAAGTATGAATAGTGATTACACATGATTTAATTACCTAGGTGAGCGACAGTTACGACACCATCACCAAGCTTCTCCAGTGTACTTCAAACACTACAGTACGTACTTCTTTGCACAACACAGTGGAGTAGTGGAGAGAAGAAAATTAACACATTGATAACATATTCATGATTTTCCTAACAAACATTAAGGGCAGGGTCAGATTATTACCTGCACATATCCTGTGTATCAGAGACAGAGACACATAGGGGAGTCAGACTGCACCACGGTGACGTTCGTTGGCCTGGTCAGTTGTCACTGTAAGATAAGATAAAACCTTTATTGATCCACGGGGGCCACCAGAGGCAGTACAGCAGTTAAGATACAGTCACAGGGCAAGAGAAAGTTGTGAAAGGTTGGCCGATGGCACAAGGCTCCAAAAAGTAGACAAGTCCACTAATGAAGTTCTTTTGGAATTGTATTTACCTATAAACATTCAGAGCAGGATTTCACAGTGCAAGCCCAGGCAAGAATACTTAAAAAAGAAAGACTGGCCAAAACAAAGTTTCAAGAATAGGAAACAAAAATCAACACTTGAAAACTTAACCTAAAAGGAAAACAACAAATCAGGAACTCAAGCTACTGTTAACAGGCAAAAAACCTTCCACAAAGGCCCTGGCAGCTCTCCCCTGACGTTGTCCTCAAGCTCAAGCCAAACTGAACTCCCTTCACAAGTAGCATGCATGCCTTTTAAACAGGCGAGGCAACCATACCATAATCAGTAATTGGTAACCCAATTAACTCAAACATGGCTAGCCCATGAATTATCTTACACAATTACTATTAATCATAAAGGAATTTACAAACAAATTCAACTGTTTCCCCGGCGCCAATTCATTCACAGTATTAAATAAGAGAAAACATAATACAGAATTATGAACAAACACCCCTCCTCCTCTACATTGCTTGGCCCCTTCCAATCAACAGGATTGCCAGCACTGCAAAGGAGAGACAGGTGACCAACACATAATTTAACTTACACGCAGTGTCAATAAATAAAGATGTTTAAAACCCTTTCAGTCCTTATGCGTTACTTAAAAATGTAATTTGTACACAGAGGCAACATGTAACACAACAATATTGAACAGTCACTTCCAATCCAGCTGGTGATGTCAATTAGTCATTTGACTCAGCTGAGTGGTGTGTGTGTGTGTGTGTGCGAGCATGTGTTGGGCTGCCCTGTGACTGAAGTACTGAAGATACAGCAGGGTAAAAGACATCACGGTCAAAAGAAACACCATCAATGAAGAACAAAAGCAGACAACATACACCCTCAACAAAGCTTGCATCATGCAGGACAAAATAAATAATAAGAACACAGTAACCATGTCAGAAAGAGTCCTTAGTGTAATGAACTGTTGTTACTTCACAGTTAATTAGACTACTGAACGAGCAGAGCCACCATCATATGTCTCATTATAAATCTTCATGGCTACCGGCGCAAAAGACAAAGGAGTAGATGAATCTATCATTTCCCATCCTGCTCTATGGCCCCACTATATCTGTGTGTGTGTGTGTGTGTTGTCGATGATAGTGTCCAGCTTCCACGCTACTATGCTCACCTTCCCCAGGGTAGCCCAAACGAGGGAGCCGGCCTTCCTGACCAACAGTGCTGTCCATGCTGTCCAGGTCCTCAGCTGCCCTTCAAAATCAATATCACGCTGATCTGGTGTGCAGGATGAGGGGACACACCTGGATTCAAACAATAACCTTGGACAATAAACACCAATGTGCATGTAATTAGGTAACAATGCTGGTAAAATATGATCTCCACGTTAATGCCATTTCATAGTTTGATCAGACAGCCCGTTACTGACAGTCACACTGGTGAAATGGACAATTTAATTGATTGAGGTTTTTTCATAAGCAAAAAGGCAAATACATGACCATATATCATGTGTACTTGTTTATACACAATTTGATTGAATGCTTGATTCTGATAGAATCACTGAATCACTGAATTCATCTGTCTAAAATGAAATGAAATATATCACCAAATAAACATTCAGACAGTGGTGTAAAGTAACTAAGTGCATTTACTCAAGTACTGTACTTAAGTACAATGTTGAGGTAATTTTACTTTACTGGAGTATGTCCAGTGTTCAATACTTTTACTTCTACTCCACTACATCTCTGAGGCAATTATAATTTTAAAACGTTTAGTTACTAGTTACATATGGATTTAGATTACCCACTTCAGCCCTATATAATATATTTCGGCCATTTGAAAATAGCAGATCTACAAGCTCACAATGTGTTGCATCGTGACGCATTGTGAGCTTGTAGATCTGCTATTTTCAAAAGATGTTTTATATGTTTGAAAACTTGTGAAACGGGACATTTCTGCATAATGAGTATCCTACTTTCTACTTTTGGTACTATAAGTACATTTTTAATACCAGACTTTTACTTGTAACAGAGTATACAGTGTATCTGCATTACAATATTGATACTTTTACTTAAGTAAAAAAATATATTCTTACTTTTTCCACCACTGCATTCAGACTACACACAGTTGTGTCACTTTGTTATCTTTTTAATAACTGACTACTTTTGTTTTCTTGCTACTTGTTAAAAGGAACTGATCTGAATCAGCAAATAAAAAGAAAAACGTCATCTTAAACACACACCCCACTGGCTGCATTACAGAAGGAGGGTTATTGTGTCTTTATGAGACTTTGTAGTGAAATAAAACAAGTTTGAAAATATACACTCCACCAAACATTAAGAATGCCTCCATTGATCCAGTGTCCGCTCACTGTAATGGTCCCCTGAACAACTGCTGCGGAGTGATCAGTTCCGCCTGTATGACGTAGTGAAGTACTAGGAACAGTGGTGGAAAAAGTACTCAAATGTTTTACTTAAGTAAAAGTATCAATACTGCAATGTAGAAATACTCTGTTACAATTAAAAGTCCGGAATTCAAAATTAACTTGAGTAAAGGTAAAACAGTATTGGTATCAAAATGTAGTACCAAAAGTAGAGAGTACTCATTATGCAGAATGTCCCATTTCACAAGTTTTCTATTAAATGAAAACATTTATAAAAAAATCATTTGAAAATAGCAGATCTACAAGCTCACAATGCTATTCGCATCACAACACATTGTGAGCTTGTAGATCGGCTATTTTCAAATGGACAAAATGTATAGGGCTGAAGTGGTTAATGTATGTTTTGTAATAATAATCAAAATCTAGTAATTAAAGTAAAAAAAATATTGTAGTGGAGTAAAAAGTATAATATTTGCCTCTGAGATGTATAGTGGAGTAGAAGTAAAAGTACTGAAAATTGGAAATACTCTAGTAAAGGAATAATTAATACCTCAACATTGTACTTAAGTAAATGTACGTAGTTACTTTACACCACTGACTAGTAGGACTAGTAGGAACCACTATTTATCTTACTTTTGAGTTGAATAATAGTGCTGTGTTTAGTCTTATATTTGTGCTAAGAACTACAGCCTACATCGTGATACATAAAAGGAAACTTTGTACTTCCATGTACTGTTATGTACTGTCATGTACTATTCTCATGTCTTACTAAATAAACTACATCAATCAATCAATCAATCAATCAATCAAACACTGCATTAGAATGGGTCTTTCTAGAAGCTAAATGACCACTGTGTGTACAATTGTAGTTACCTGGCGCCCTCCTGTGGTCTATAACGTGCACTGTTTCTCATAATGGATACAGAAAGCCCACAGCCTGCTCCAGTGATTCTTAAAGTGGGGTCCAGGGACCCCCAGGGGTCATTGAGGGGGTTCCAGGGGGTCCCCAGCAAAATGGGGACCCTGATAAAGTCAACCTAATCAGTTTATCCACTTTAACAACTACATTGGCTATTTGAAAATAGCTGGCAGACCTACAAGCTCACGACGTGATGCGTTGTGAGCTTGTAGTCGTGCATCTGCTATTTATAAATAATCTTGCATTTTTTAGAAAAGTTTGGATTATTTTGGAAACATTTTGACCACACAAATCTGGTCCCTGCCACAAATTATTTTCAGATGGGGGCCTGTGGCCAAATACATATTAATTTGGGGGTCTTTGACATAAAAAAAATGTGGCTCAAAACACAACCAAACAAACTCAGCATGTGCACATGATCCAACTTTTCTAGGGAATAGTCTCAAAATACTACTATCCATAGTGTCATTCTTAAATTAGTCAAACCCACATTTTTGCAGACACGGCAACAAAAATAAACAAGACAAAATCATGATCAAGTCCAAAATATAAATATGTCTTTATTTCACAATCCCGAAAGAGATCAGCCACCCATAAAAGGAATGCTAAATTTAGTCTCTTCTCAAGTCTAAAATGGATATAATTTCAGCAACATACAGTAATTCAGTTTCAAAATAAGCGAGATCATCCATTGTCTACACACCATTAACAGTACAGTGAAAAACAATCTGGTTCACATACGTATATTTACACAATTTTCAACTCAGAAAAACCTCAGATATTTAAATGCTGGTGCTTGTTAGTTCCTCCTTGATACAAAGACTTTCAATGTAGGTGTACAACGTTGACTAAGAATTTCCTCCAATAAAAACAAAGAAAACATGTATTACCTTTCCTTATGTGACATAATTTCTGTCCCCCCCAAAAAAAGTGTTTCCTACGACAAAGCTGGTTTGTGAGTTTTTATTTGTGTTTTTTACATTCATTGTAGTATGTATATATTATGTGAGATTGTTTGTTGAACACATTTCCTGTGCATGGTTGGTGAGTTTGGTTATTATCAGCGGAAGACTTTTGAACCTCAGTCATGTTTAAGATATAGTCCACCTCTTAAATTATATTTGCAACAACTGATGATTCAGTGTACAGTTTACCAGTGACCCCTGTTTTGTGTATCCTAGTGAATGAGAAAATACATAGTATAATTTGACTCTTAGAGTGTACAGATGGACCTCAAGTGGTTCATTTGAACACTGTCAGAGTTAACATTCAGGGTTTGACAGTGTGGTTTTTCAAACAACCCTTATGTGGAACCATATTGTTGCTGTCGGGCAGAAACCTTCTATCTCCATATTTCAACTTTTTATGTAATTATTACTTTATTCTTTTGTAAACTAATGCCGCTACGCTATCATAATTAGTGTCCCATAAAAGTATCAAAAATAGCCAAACTACAACAGTACAAGCTCACGACACATCGCGACATGTCGTGAACTTTTTAAGTTAAAGTTACGTGTCTGTGGGTTTCATAAATATTGAACCAATGAAAAAGTAGTAACCAGAGTTTGTGGCTAAATACGAACTACATTGGATCCATTGGAACACAGGCTCCTATTTCCATTTTGTGAAAAGTAACACTTTTGGACATGCAAGGTTTCCACCAGACAGTGACGATATGCAGAAAGTATATGATGATCATGCAACGAGCACCATACCAGCACCTTAATAATGTAAGACCAGTTCAATGAACTGGTGTCAATAAATGCACCTTGATATCATATCAGATTAGCACCATGATGAAAACAATGTGTAAAGGATACAAAATTAAAAAAAAGATTCTCAGTGAAAATGTTTGTTGCCAGTGTGTTGGGCTGGCTATCAGTTCAATGTGTCAGCCTGTATCGTTTATTTTATTCTTTTTATGGAGAACGATAATAAAAAGCTGTCACAAACCCTGTATGCCTTATTGAGACCCTGTGAAATATAAATCTGTATACAAAGTCTTCACAAGAATACAGCACCTGGAATTATCCTTAGATCTTGTGTAGTGGGATGTGACTGAGTGGTTTTCCAGCAAAAAAAAAACAGAACGATATAAAATGAATATAGTTAGTTTAGCATCCACTGACATAGTATAAATAACTGAAAATATCCTGATGAGATAAATGACACATTTTGCATTCTGGAAAGGACAGCCTCATTAGTAAAAACAGTATAAACATACAGTAAGTCCTGATTTAAAAAAAAACCTTTGAATCCTATGATTTATGTATTCTTTTCACCACTTGTGCCCTATGCATTTTCCAAAGAGTGAACATGAATTAAGTGACAACTACATTAAGCACTTTGTTGTTGCAGCATTTCGCAATTTGCTTGGTATTGAACGAGGCTGAATGCCATTCGATATGTAGATCATTTCCACCAATTGTAGCTTAATCAAATTTCAGAACAAAAGTAGATAAATGCGGAAATACTGTGAAAGAGGAGAGGTTTCACACAAAGCTGTCATATACGTACAGGTATATAGTATATCTCTATCTGTCCATACATATGTAGGCCTATGGTTCACGACCTTTTTCAAGTTTATTAAAAAAAGAAAAATGTAAAAAAGTGCTTCTCAATATGCCATACATATCTGTGTACAACGAACAAAAGACACAATCTCAACTTAAATGCAAACGATACGATGAAGCACACCTCCTTCATTGAGCGCCAATGTGTTTCAGAGGCATGTGAAGGAAGAGCACCATGCTACATGTGACATCAGCTGTAGTAAAAATGTATGAATATTAGTCTTTTCCTCTATGTTACGTGATGCAATGCGTTCACTTAACCACTCCAACCCTAGCGTCCCTACGGCTACGGAGCGTAACAGTCGCCGCCGGCGCTGTTTCCAGGCGTAGAATATCCCATTCCTTTTCTCCATAGTTGTCTGCTTAGATGTTTCAGAGTTATATTTAGAGTTTTAAGCCTGGAATCAAGTCAACCAGCATCCTGACCATAAAATATTTGATTCTATTCATAAAGAAATATTAACAAATTTTAAAAAGCAAAAAAGGCAAAGGTACAAGACTGTGTACATAAATTAAGAATATTGGAACTACTTCTCTCATAAGCCATTGCTCATATCTTTGCAATGCTTACAGTCTAAACAATCGTTTAGCTTGCCTCTTTTGTTTGTTTGTTGTTGTCTTTATTATAGTCTTTATATTGTTGATAGTACTGTAAACCATTGTAGTTGACTGGGTAGTGATTTCCAGATATGTCGGGTAATTGTGGGTCGTTCTTTCTCCATGACATCGGTAATTAAACATGTTTTCCTTAAAACTAGTTTCATTATAGTATTATCGTTTTACAACCAGGACCCTCGAGGTAAATCTGTAATGGATTGTTGCAACATTATAGCTGATAATAAAACACCTCTATGGAGAAAAGGAATGGGATTTTTTACTTCCAGAAACTCTCTGTTGAGCTCCATTCTGGAGGGCGAACAATAGCCGATCTAAAAACTCTCAAGTTTTAGATCAGCTATTCTCGGCGAAGAGATTTGGTGTAGAGGGAAATACTAGTGGACCTAGTACAGAGCCCTGGGGGACCCCGGTCAACTAAGTATAATAGGGTTTAACTGGTTTTTAACAAAGGTTACAGTTCAAATGGCACCAATGTATAAACCCATAAAATAGTTTTTATTTATTTTTATTTTTATGAAAAGAGCACCGCTGGTTGAAACAACCATAGATCTAGTTGTAAAACAAAACCAAAAGAAATCAGAGTGTCAACATAATGCAGGTTAACATTATCAGAGACATTTTGCAGTAAACAGGCTTACACCAGAAATTAAATAGAAACTGTCATGATCAGAATAAATAATCACATCTTTCTTTTTTTCGTTTTGTTCTTCGTTATCAGGTATATATATATGTATATAAAAAAGAACCCAGTTTGAAAATGTCTTTTAAAATGCTTCAAAGCACCATGTGTTTTTTTTTTACAATAAAAACCAACACCTAAAGTCACAGTTAAAAAGCCCACACACTTTGGTCTTTCTCACCACTTTGAAGGCGGAGGAGGAAAGACGAGACGAGGAAAGGAACCCAGATTAGAAAAGCACGGTTAAAATGACATTTGTAAAAAAAAAAAACGTGAGCAGAACGTTTTGAAATCGATTGAGGTAAGGCAGAAGCACAGGGTGTGTGTGTGTGTGTGTGTGTGTGTGTGTGTGTGTGTGTGTGTGTGTGTGTGTGTGTGTGTGTGTGTGTGTGTGTGTGTGTGTGTGTGTGTGTGTGTGTGTGTGTGTGTGTGTTACTTGTATTACTATACCAGCGAGGGCCAAGTGTCCCCACAAGTATGGTAGAATTTGACAGTGTGAGAGAAATGGTTGTCTTTGTGGTTAATACAAGATTTGTAGGCTTACCATTAGGAAAATATTCAGGTTGGGTTAGGATTAGGATTGTTAGACATGTAGAGGTTAGGGTTGAATTTTTGCCCGATTTATAGCACAACTTATGCACAGGTGCCATCGCCATTTCTAAAATGTTGATGTCCTCACAAGTAATCCAAATGTGTGTGCATGTGTGTGCGTGTGTGCGTGTGTGTGTGTGTGTGTGTGTGTGTGTGTGTATGTGTGTGTGTGCGTGTGTGTGTGTGCGTGTGTGTGTATCAGAAAGAGAGAGAGAGAGAGAGTGGTGAAACACACTCACTCCTAAGTCCAGCGGTTATAGGGGCCCGTGACCTGGGTGAGAGCGTAGGGGGACACGGTAATGACGCCGTCGCGCGGACGCGTCCACGCCTGACGGGTGGGGACCCTCGTCACCCTCTCCTCGTGAACCTGTCCACCGTCCTCGTCCTCGTCCTCTTCCGCCGCCGTCGCCGTCCCGCCTCCTCCCCGGCCCCGGCCTCGCCCTTTCCCCCCGCCCCCGGCGTCGGGCAGCGGGCTGTAGTCCAGCCCCATGGCCAGCCTCTCCGCCTCCTCCTCCCGCTCGCGCTCCCTCCTGGCCATCTTGGCGTCCCACATGGCCATGCCGTGGCCCGGCTCGTTCAGGGACTTGTGCTGGTAGAAGACCAGGGAGATGCGCGTGGGGTGGCTGCGGTCGGGCCGGAGGATGGGCGTGGTGGCGTGCAGCTCGCGCCGCGCGCACTCGATCAGGATGGAGCCGTGCGACGGCGCCACCGCCACCCCGCCGATGTTGTTGTCCAGGAAGTTGTGCTCGCTGTCCGACCACACCTCCTCCTGCTTCACGTCCTCCTCCTCCTCCTCCGCGTCCAGAGGAAGAGGTGGCGGAGTCTGAGGGAAGGACGGGCGGGAGGAGGGGGGCGCGAGGAGGAGGCCGTGACCCCTGGCCTCTGCTGGCCCGACCTCCCCCTGTGCGCCCCTGTGGAGCCCATTGAGCCTGCTGAAGAGACCCTCGGAGGTAGGTAGGGGGGAGAAGGAGGAGGAGGGAGCAGGGGGAGCGCCGGGCGGGTGCATAGGAGAACACTGCACCTCGCTGGGCTCTGTCTTAAACGCATGGGGGGGGTACTCGGCCACTCTATGGGGAGGTACGTGGTCCAGTCGCTCCGCGAAGGGCTTTTTGGGAACGTCACCGGGCCCCGGAGAGTAAGTACTCATGGCGTATCCCTTTGTCTGATGATTGAGTGCGGAGCCATTGTGTCCGTGCGGTGAGGCCGACAGGCCAGGGTGGTGATGGGGGATGAGCCCAGGGCCCGGGCTGGGGTAGCTGCTGCTGCTGCTGCTGGTGCTTTGGTTGTAAGTGCTGGCTGTGTTGTTGTGGTTCTGCTCCGGTAAGTACTGGCCCACGCTGGCCGGGCTGTAAGAGCTGTAGTAGTCCTGCGGTTCCATTTTGAACGCGGGTGACTGCGCTGCCGAAGTGCCTTTCAGACCTACGTTCACACAAAATGAAATGAAAAATAAAAGATGAAACGCATCAGCCGTGGTTCACCACAGAAAGAACATAGTATTTTACAAATGATCTATTATATTCATATAACATTACATAGGCCAATACATCCATTTGACATCATTTCAGTGGTTCTCAAACATTTTCATGTCAAGGCCCTCCAAACTGACGCATTACGTATGTACGCATTATTGTGTATTTGGCAGAGATCCTCCATCTTAAGACATTTTGTGCCAGGGACCCCCATAAGAGAAGATAAAAAATATTTAAAATTTGTCAAAAACTTAAAAGATTTTTCAAATATTTCAAAAATAGCAGATCTATAAGCTTACAGGTTGTGAGCTTGTATATATTTTCAATTAGCTTAAGTATAAATTAGGGTTAAAGTGGTCAAACTGATATTGATTTTGCTGGGGACCCTCCTGGAATCCCCTCAGGGACCCCTGGGGGTTCCCAGAGACCTACGTTGAGAACCACTGGCTTATTAGATGAGACCAAAGGGCAGTGCAACCATGGGTTCTCCCACCTTTGCTGGGGGTCTCGCTTTTCACTTTGCCGGGGGTGAGTTGGGCCAGCGCCAGCTTCTTCTCCAGTTTCTCTGCTTGGGCCTTCACCCGAGCCTCCTGCCTCCTCTTACGAGCCGATTTCACTGGTTCAGCCAGCAGACGCACCTATAAGCATTACAAGTAAACCATTTTTTATTTCCACAGACAGCGTTAAAAACATAATAATAATCCGCAGCAGCTGCCTGCCATGCATTTCTTTGGTAAACCCCCTTCCCAGCGCTCTCACAATGTGACACGTTGAGAGCTTGATTGCCATATTATCAATCTGGGAACCTGTGAATCTGTTCTTGAGAGATTACCATATTATAGACCATCACCCGTGTTTTGCACTGCGTTTTGAATGCCGAGCAGGTCGGGAGCACACAGACACGGTCATGGTCAGCACCAGGTAATAGAGGTTGGGTTGAATTAGACAATTAACCTTTTTCCTAGGCCTACTTACACTTTAACTGTGTGCATGAGAGAATCCACAACCATACACACTTTCACTGTAACTAGAAATGAAAACATCAACATGGATCTACATGCATCGACTGGTGAATGGTTCAGCAAAACAAAAACTAAAATGTATAACCAATAACAGACTTAATCTTGCTCATATAGTTTAATCAAATAACAGAGAAGCAGTAATTTTTTTATAACATTTTTACATTTCTTACATATCGACGAATCTCTAATACTTCGAAGAACTCTAATAGATTTTTTTAACCCTGTATTATACTGTACTTCCTTGTACTAAAATGCTAAAATAGTTGATCTATAAGCTCACAATACACTAGCATTTATTAATCGTAATTCAGGCAAAAGTTTGAAATAATTGTGATATTGTATAATCACATATTGTGTATACGTCTGTATACATTAATTAACAATTTGTTTCAGGGTGTCTTTATTGTGATGTTACTCTTTTTATGTCCTGTATCTGTAACTATTAGTGCGGTGCCGTCTCTGGGTGCCTGAATTTCCCCGCTGGATCAATAAAGGTATCTATCTGATATTGATTTAAAGTCTAAAACAGAAGGAGGAAGTGCCTGGATTCAGTCACTGCGAGTGGCTTTCTCAAACAGGTGCTCAGTAAAACAGGTAGATATACTGCACATAAAAGCAAAAAAAAAGACTAAACAAAGTTCAGTTTAAGGTGATGCCGACTGTATAGGGACAAATACTGAGGCACTCCGTCTTCAGGTGAAAAAGCAGTTATTTATTTCTTGAGCAAGGCAACAGAGATGACCAACATGTTTCGACCCTTTGGTCTTCAACAGGGTCTTGATTTAAAGTCATATAACCGAGCCCTGGTTCAGCACCACCGGCGATGGACAGCGACAGGTCAGCATGCATTTGGCCCGGCACATTTTTTTTACACAGGAATAAAATACACAAGAGACCTGCACACCCAGGCTCTTGGCTATAGGAACAGGAGACACCAGGGAGTTGTCTCAACTTCCATAAGTTATGCAACTTAAATCATTTATTTTAGTTGTAATGTCAAGTAATTGTCCTTATCCTCAGTACAAACCACAGCAAGGTCCATACACAGTTTCCGATTCACTGTCACACAGGCCCTGACTTTGTAAACAAAAGCCACATGGCTGGAAATGCCTTAGGATTATTTGTCTAGAAGTACTCAAATATTTGTCTCTGTAGCCTTTGACATCGGAAACCAAAGTGTTATGTTGCTTGAGGAGAACATTTCAGAAGTATTTTGAGTAATATTATATATTTATTAGTCATTTGTATACTTTATATTCGTATTTTCAAGTAGCGTGGCACTTTTGAACATCTGCCAAAACAGAAGAATGCAGCGATGGAGAAGATATAGAACGTGAATGTAGAGACAGATGAAGGAGACAGATAATGCTTCACTCCATTGGCCGTGTCAAAATATGTGCTTTCAGAGCCCGCACCGACACAAGGAATCAGAATGCCTGATCCTAGCTTCTGATGTGACCGAGATAATGCTTTTAAAACCTGACAGACAGTGGTGGACAGTAACAATGTGTATGTACTTGAACACTATACTTAAGCACCTTTTTTGAGTATCTGTACCTTACTTGAGGATTTTGTATATTTGGATACTTATAACATTCAGTCCACCTAACAAGCTTCAGATAACAAACACAGCAACAAAGCCAGCGCAACATTGATGCATCACAACAACACATAAACATCGACTACTGCCATCGGTGAATGCCAACGTATTTGCCGATATGCTGATGTCAGTCGACGAGGCACATTATGGCCCGATACCGATATACGGCCGTTATATCCAGTGGTGGGAAAAGTTCTCACATTTTTTACTTAAGTAAAAGTATCAATACTGCGATGTATAAATACTCTGTTACAAGTAGAAGTCCGGAATTCAAAATTTACTTGAGTAAACGGACAAAAGTATTGGTATCAAAATGTACTTAAAGTACCATAAGTAAAAGTACTCATTATGCAGAATGTCCCATTTCACAAGTTTTCAAATATATAAAAACCTTTGGAAAATAGCAGATCTACAAGATCTACAAGCTCACAATGTCGCGCATCGCGACGCATTGTGAGCATGTAGATCTGCTATTTTCAAATGGCCGAAATGTATATAGGGCTGAAGTGCATGGGTAATGTATCTTTTGTTATAATAATACAAATCTACAAAGTAACAAGTAACTAAAGTTTTCAAATAATTGCAGTGGAGTAAAAGTATAATATTTACCTCTGAGATGTAATGGAGTAGAAGTAAAAGTACTGAAAATTGGAAATACTCTAGTAAAGTAAAAAAAACACCTCAACAGTGTACTAAGTACAGCACTTAAGGAAATGTACTTAGTTACTTTACACCACTTGTTATATCGGTGCACCCTGGAATGAACCCACCTCTCTGGGGAAGGCAGACAGGACCTGCAGGGCCCCGGTCTGGATCTTGGCCCACTGGCCCTCGACGCGGCCGAACTCGTCCCTGTCGGAGACCTTGTAGAGGGGCAAGACGTGCAGCTGCTCGTCCTCCGGTATGTTCCGCACCGCCCGGTTGTCTTCCTTGGTTAAAGTGCAAACCTGGAAGATTTGACACAAAAATACCATGTCTGCTCAGCCACACTGCATGCAAACAACCGCCTCTGCTCTGAAGGGCAACAGAGGTCAGTTAAGACCCATTAAGACCGGGAACACATCTGTGTAACCACTTGAACCATTATTTTATACTTGGCTATTCAAAAATAGCAGATATACAAGCTCATAGCGCGGGAGCTTGTAGATCTGCTATTTTTGAAAATTCTTTGCAAATTTGTGCAAATCTTTGAATATATATATTTTTCAAGCGTAACTTTGTAACTCAAATCTTTGCTTCTGGGGGTCCCTGGAACAAAATATTTTGAGATGGGGGTCCCCCATCTCAATATAATATACATATAATTTTGGGGGTCCTTGACATGAAAAAGTTTGATCACCACTGATATAATAGCAACATAGGATTTAGAAGACATTTGTAGAATCGGCCTCGGGTCTTAATGGGTTAAGGCCAATTTATGAGATAACAAGCGTCGACCGATCATGTTGCACAAAGTAAGTGAAGTCAAAACTAGAACGGAGGACCCCTGCCGACGGTGTGGCATTTTTCCATTTACCACTGGAAAAATGAAAGGTCGCAGACGCCTTCATAAAACGCCACACACTCGGATTGGTTGGGAAGATGCGGTGATGCACGAGACTACATCCGATTCCTTGTTTACGTTTTGTGGCGACGAGGCACGGACAGTATGAATTCTCAAAGCGTACAACGTTGTGAGACACACGTACTGTGACACGTAAGTCTAACAGTTGTCACTCGAAGCATAATTTGGTCTTAACTGACCGCTGTCCCACGCAAAAGCAGAAGAACAGAAGTGAACGTCGCATTGGCGTCAGGTGAACTGCTTCATTACCACAGTGCTGCCGTTGTTCATGTTGTGAGTGTCCTTGTGAGCGTGTGCACAGAAATCCACGCAGGCCGTGACCCCAGAGAACGGTCGTCCTTCCCTCAGTCCCAGCCGGCAGTTCGTTCCTGCTTGCTCTTGTTCCACCTGGCAGACAGACAGACGGACGGACGGACAGACAGACAGACAGACAGACAGACAGACAGACAGACAGACAGACAGACAGACAGACAGACAGACAGACAGACAGACAGACAGACAGACAGACAGACAGACAGACAGACAGACAGACAGACAGACAGACAGACAGACAGACAGACAGACAGACAGACAGACAGACAGACAGACAGACAGACAACCAGTCAGTCAGGTGGGACTAATACAGTAGGTTTAGAGATACAACAACTAACAGGTGTAAATCTCACACCTTTACAACAACAATTCAATTTGGATTCTTCAGTAAATGATTCAAGTCATCATGAAATCTCAAATTTCACCAAGATTTGATTACCGGTACATTTTGATGCAATGAATTTCTATAAAAGTTTTTTTTTATCTGTAAATTAATCAATGTATTTATATTTATTTTCAAGAGGTTTCATAAAATGCTATTTTATAATATTTCAAATCTGTGCTGTTAAATCCTCACCTTAAGAACACTACATTTTTACACCCTAATTTAAAACTGCAGCCATACAGTAGATGAAACAGAAAACTAAAATAACGTAGAGAATAGGCTCTGTGCATGACTGTAGTTCTCTTTTCCAGAAGGTGGATATAGCCTCTGATTGGCTCGGCAGCAGATTTAAACCGGAAAACGGAAACACAAACATGAAGATGTTGTGTATTACCAGTTCAAATCTGCAATCAAACAAGGCTATGATAAACCGACTCGGAACAGGACATGGGAATGCCACCTTGTGGGAAAGGGAAATCACGCACAGAGCCTATTTAAAGAGGTGAGGTTGTGAGTCAGTCATATGACCTGGTTCTGAAAGGCCTCTGGAGCCAGTCTCTGGTACACCGGCGCTACGTCACTGGCAAGGTTCTGGAGATGGTGTTCCAACTTCTCCTCCTGAGCAGGAACCAGAACAAAACAGTTCCAGTTAAAGCAAATGAAACCACATAGATCAGGGGTCTTCAACCAGTGGTCCGGGGACCACCAGTGGTCCTTGGGGGGGTACCAGGGGGTCCCCAGCTAAATTAGTTAACATAGCGTCACAATCATTTTAACCACTTAGCTTTGGCTATTCAAAAATATCTACATGAGCTTGTAGAACTGATATTTTTGAAAAATCTTGAAAATGTGTGCATATATATAAGCGAGCATTTTTATCTCAAATCTTTGCTTCTGGGGGTCCCTGGCACAAAACATTGTCAGATGGGCGTCCAGGGCCAAATGTATATCAACTTAGGGGTCCATGGCATGAAAAAGGTTGAAAACCACTGACATAGATCATGAGAAGGTAAAAAACAAACGCTAGCAGCTGTGTCCACAGAAAGTGTTTTTGAGCGGAGGAGAGCTCTGGATATCATGTCTAGAGAGATTCTAGAGACAGGCTCCTGCCCTATGGGCCACATGGCTCAGCTACTTACTTACCATATTAACCCATTCAATCCGGGAAAGCATCTGCGTCATTTTAGATTTTTACCACTTTAACCATTATTTTCGACTTTGGCTATTCAAAAATAGCAGATATGTAGATCTGGTATTTTTGAAAAATTGTGAAACATTTTAAACTCAAATCTTTGCTTCTGGGGGTCCCTGGAACTAAATATTTTGAGATGGGGGTCCGCAGCCAAATACATATAATTTTGACCTTGACATGGAAAAGTTTGAGCAAACATAGTGCTCAACCTAAAGTTGCATTCCAGACACACACATCCCCCTCCCCTCACCTCTCGTGGGTAGTCTCCGAGCAGGCGGAACTTGCGGGGCACTTTGCTGCGGGCGAACTTGCAGCCGTTGAAGTACATACTCCACGAGCATCCGAAGGAGAAGGAAGCTCCACACGTGTCCGGGTCCAGGCCCTGGCAGGCACACGTACGACTATGGAGCACAGGGACGTGAAGAAGACAATTTACGTGTTTTAGTTTTTGGTTCCCGTTTTACAATTGTCTGGTTACTGCACACTCTCACTATACTATAGCAATGATTACTATCACAATATAGAACTATCTAACACTTATTCTATATCTCTTAACAACTTTAACTATAACAACCTGGTGTGAACGGGCAGAGAACTTACTCTTCGTTGAGGGCACAGCGGCGGCTGGTGGGCGAGCCGTACTTGCAGAGGGTCTGTGTGAGCTCCTGGTAGAGGTGGTCCGCCATGGGCCGGGCGATGCCCTCCCATGCCAGGATGAGGATGACCACCACAGCAGTGGCACAGCGGTGCCCGGCCCGGTGGCGCACCAGACACAGCAACTTCTCCTCCTCACTGCCACGGCGGACCACCTGGCACACACACACACACACACACACACACACACACACACACACACACACACACACACACACACACACACACACACACACACACACACACACACACACACGCATGCATGCATGCACACACACACACACACACACACACACACACACAGAAAAATGAAATACTTAGAATTCTTATACAGCAACACTGTGGAGAACAAGCTTTGTTCATTTATTAAAGGAGCACTTCAACCATTTTCAACCTTATCTTACTATAACTGGTCCTCGCTAATGCTCATTATACTCACCCTGTGTCTCATTGGTGGACTGTGGACAGTTCAGAAACCTGCCTACCCATGACATCATTGATGGTGATGCCAAGCTAATAGAAACTACAGCCTTTATCTTCCTGGAAAGTTAGCATGCTGACATAAAAGCTGTTGTTGTTCTTGCGTCAATTAAAAAAAACAAAAAAAGTTTGAAATCTGAGCAGAGCAAGTAGACAGAAATGCTGCCATCTTATAATGAGCGTTAGTGAGGACTGAGGAGCAATTATATGAAGACATGGTTGAAAATGGGTGAAGTGCGAGACACTTGTTATTGTAAATGAGGCTCATATTTCTTCTGCACCATCTTTTATCATCAAATAATTTACACATTAAACAAATATAGTATTCGTATAAATATCGTTCTGAACTGCAATACATTAATTTTAGTTGTGTTATTGGTGACATCTCTGGTCTGATCTATTGTCACTGGTAAGCATGATATCTGACATTTGGTCATGCCAAAGCGGTCTGCAATGTGGCCCAAAAAATTGCTTAATTAATGAATGTTCCAAAAAATTCTAAGCACTTACCCATTTAGCTATGGGACAGCCCTGAGAGCTCCTTCCTTCTTTGCCCGTGTACACCACAACCTCAACCCTTACTGCTTTCCCTTTTTCACCATACCTGACACACACACACACACACACGCACGCACGCACACGCGCACACACACACACACACACACACACACACACACACACACACACACACACACACACACACACACACACACACACACACGCACACACGCACACACGCACGCACATACGCACATACGCACACGCACACTATTATTACATTATAATTGACATAACACATAAAACTTAACACCTGCCACGGTTTTAAGCAGGACCCAAACACAGGACAGAACAGGCAGGAATTGTGGAGTAAAATAACTTCACTTTAACAAGAGGTTGATTACAGGTAGAGGACACACAGGCATGTACAGTGGCGATTAAGTAATAATTGTGACAGGCCTACACACACACACACACACACACACACACACACACAAACACACACACACAGTGAGTAAACAGGATATAGCTGTAATTCAGTCTACCTGTTCTCCATGAGTTCCCGTACAGCTGCCACGCTGGGTCCTGCTCCCAGGTGAGTGTAGTACGGACCCTCTTCCTTCTCCACGATCTGGTCTGAAGACAAACAACAAATAAACGGTTATTTTTATTTGTTGTTTTGAATTTAAAACAAAACCATAATGTAACATAACAGATACTGTCAATAATCGACATACAGTGAACTCTGGAACGAGCAGACCGTTAGAAATGCACTTTTTCATCAGAATCTGCCTTATATTAGTTTAACATCAAACGTTTATAGCTGTAAAGAAACTCAAATGTTCCTGATGTGAGTGAAAATTATACAAGCAGGTCATATTCATGAAAATGGCAACGGTATGAGGCAGTTATAATAAAAAAAAGAAGCAGAATATATAGTTCAGTCAGATAACTCACGAATAGATTGAACCAATATAATAGAACAAATAGATTAATATATTATAGAATGAGAATACACAAGTGTGGATGTAATATTTTATCTTGGCGTTCAGGCTCTGCTACATATTTCTCCATGGTCAGCACAATAAGACAACCATCATTAAACATTAAGAGCAGGGAGATAGATATACAATAACAACCCCCCATGGGGAACAGAACCAATAGCAGAGCGGTGGTGGGAGCAAACAGCCGCATGACAACACCCATAACACACAAAGCGGAAGGAACGCAGTATTTGGGGGGGCTTAAATAACCCACCCAATTGGTCAGCCATGTCAGTGTATGACGTATGGGTCTTGCATGACACTGTATACAGCCACATACAGTAGGAATGAGCATGTGTGTAACCTCTCGAGTGTATACTCCCTGAACTAACCTTGCAGCCTACGTATCCTTTATGTGTTTGAATGACAGTGTGCAAGGTATTTTTTCATCCATATTGATCGATCTTACGCATCTGTTAGTGTGCAAAAGCCTTGCTCTTGTTTTAGGAAATCATTAAAGAAAAAACACAATCATAGAATCACACATTTCTGCTGAAGCTGAAATGTGAATTATATCCCCCACTAGCTTGCCCCCAGAAACTCAAACATTTGCACCCTGTCAGCAAGCTGAGGGGGTCCTTCCTCTGCCCCCCCCCCTCACGTAAATTATTATTCAAAATGTTCTTGAGTAAAAGTGCAAAAGTATTGGTATCCAAATGGACTTAGTACCGAAAGTACTCATTATGCAGAATGTCCCATTCCCATTTCAAATGTATACAAATCTTTTGAAAATAGCAGATCTACAAGCTTGTATATCTGCTATTTTCAAATGGACGAAATGTATATATGGCTGACGTGGTTAATGTATGTTAATCAAAATCTACAAAGTAACTAGTAACTAAAGATTTCAAGTAATTGTAGTGGAGTAAAAGTAAAAGCATTGAAAATTGGAAATGCTCAAGTAAAGTACAAACACCTCAAAATCGTACTCAAGTACAGTACTTGAGTAAACGTACTTAAGTTACTTTTCCACCACCGCAATCGATCGACCAAAAAGACTCACCCATGCACTGACAGGGGGGCAGGTCGGCCAGGTTCTTGGAGGGCGTGTTGAGGAGGCTCTTGGTGGGCGTGTCCAGGAAGCTCATGGGAGACTCCAGGAAGTGATGGACGCCGTTCTTGGTGGGTGTGGACTCGTCCTCGAGGCCCGCGTGGTGGTCCGGAAGACCCCCGTCCACCGCGGACGTGGTGGTCAGCACCGTGATGCCCCCCGCCGACCTCTCCAGCTTGTAGTAGCCCTGCTGGCCCGGAGGAGGAGGGGACCGATGTGAACCCGCCGCGGCTGTGAAACCATTGGCCACACCGCCGTGGTGGTACCCGTGGGCGTGGCTGAGAACAGTGGGCGCCGTGGCTGGGCTGGTGGTTGGATCAGCACCGTGTTGTTGCAGCCCGTCAGAGGGCTGTCTTACCTGCACACAGGTGGGAGAAGTACTCAGATTTTGGACTTGTGGGGCGGGTGCAAAAAGCTCAGCTGATTCAGAACACTGCTGCTCGAGTCCTTACTAATTACCGGTGGTGGAAAAAACACTCACGTTTAGTACTCTGTTCCAAGTAAAAGTCCGGAATTCAAAATTTATTTGAGTAAAAGTACATAAGTATTGGTATCAAAATGTACTTAAAGTACCAAAAGTAAAAGTACTAAAATGTTTGAAAATAGCAGATCTACAAGCTCACAACGCGTCGCGTTGCGATGCGTTGTGAGCTTGTAGATCTGCTATTTTCAAATAGTCTAGGTATAAAATAGGGCTAAAGTGGTTAATGTATGTTTTATAATGTAATACTTATCTGCAAAGTAACTAGTAACTAAAGTTTTGATTTGTAGTGGAGTAAAAGTACAATATTTGCCTCTGAGATGTAGTGGAGTAGAAGTAAAAGTATAGACAATTGGAAATACTCCGGTAAAGTTAAAGCACCTCCAAATTGTACTTAAGTACAGTACTTGAGTAAATGTACTTAGTTACTTCACACCACTGCACTCCAGTTCTTAAATCCTTACACTGGCTCCCTGTATGTCAGATTTAAAAATGCTACAAATGGGTCTAAAAAGCTTTGAATGGTTTAGGGCCAAAATACATTTCTGATCTTGTGCGATTATGAACATCCAGATCTCTCAGGTCATCTGGGAAAGGTCTGCTTTCTGTCGATAGAATCAAAACTAAAAGTGGAGGAGCAGCATTTAGCTTTTATGCACCACATTATCTGGAACAAACTCCCAGAAAACTCCCAAAATCACAGCTAAAAACATTTATTTCTGTTTTATTTTATTCTTCTGCTTAATGTTTTGTGTAAAGCAGGTTGAATTGCCTTGTTGTTGAAATGTGCTATACAAATAAACTTGCCTTGCAAATATACTTAGTTGCAAGTACAAGTCATGTATTCAAAATCTTGCTTAAGCGAAAGTATAAAAGTATTAGCATAATGAACATGCTATTGAACTATAATTATTTATCATTAACCACTTAAGCCATATTTTATACTTGGGCTATTCAAATAGACTCTCTTGATAACCCCCCACATTTTTATTTGATTCATAATAATCTGAATCTGCAAAATAACTGGTAACTAAAGCTGTCAAATGTCATCGAGTACAAAGTACATAATTTGCCTCAGATGTAAAAGTAACGGAAAAACTAAAGTAAAGTTACCTCGGAACATGTGTACTTAAAGGTAGGGTAAGTGATATATAAAACAAAAAGTTTTTTGTTAAAAGGTTAAGGCTCTTTATTCTGATAGTAATCATTGCTATAGAGTGTTAGTTCAGTCACAGGGGTCTCCATGTCTCCCCAACTCTTTAATAAACAGAAAATACATTTTCAGGTAGGTGACAAAATCTTAGCCAATCAGGAGAGCGTACCCATTTATCAGCTTAATTGTTAAAGTGTTCCAGTTCAAATTTTGTCTGATCATTTCTTAGTGTCATCACTTCCAATTTCACTTGTTTAATCTATATCCTGACTGAGTTCTCTATCCTGATTGGATAAAATTGGTATCCCGACCTGAAAATGCATTTTCTGTTTAATAAAGAGCTGGAGAGACATGGTGTTACTGAACAAATACTCTATAGCAATGAGTACAATCAGCTATTTAACACTCATTTTAACCAAAGAAAATCACTTACCCTACCTTTAAGCACAGTACTTCAGTAAACATACTTACTATGCTACTTTACATCCACTCCTTACCTGAGATAACAAAAGTTTTTCGCCCTCCTGTCCCGGGGCCGGGGAGGAGGAGTGCCCGTTGGACTGGCACCACCTCTTGCTGTCCGGCCCGTGGGCCTGGTAGGTCCTGAAGTGGTGGGCGGCGCTGTAGCTCTGAGCCGGCGGTCCAAAGTGTTGTGCCACCGTGTGCTGGAGGAGGAGCTGCCTCTTGGCCTCCTGGGCCTCCGCCAGGAACAGCTTCAGGTCCATCTGAGCCCGGGGCAGGAACAGGTTCCTCTTGTGATGGAGGAGGGAGAGCCCCCCCGGCTTCCCCTGGGGGAGGATCTTCCGCCCGCGCCCCCTGTGGTGGGGGGTCTTGCCGTTGGGCGGTCCCCCCGCCTCCGTTACTTTCTTCTTCCTGGGTTTGGAGGGCGTCGTTTTGGTTTTCTTGGCGGGGGTCTGCTTTTTGTGGTTGGCGGTGATGGGGGATATCTGGGAGTTGTAGTTGTATTTGATTGCCGGGACGGGCGTTCCTTTAGGGGGGTTGTTCTCCGACTTGGCGTGACGCGATTGGATGATGAAAGCCAGGTCCGCCAGCTGTGCGGCCACCTCCTCCTCGTCCCTGTTCCTCCGCCCCATTTTACCCACGGTCCTCTCTCTGTCCCCGACAAACGTCCTCTCTCTGTCTCCGACGACGTAGCTGTGGTCGCAGTAGTTTCCTTCCGCCTTGATGAGGTGAGAAGCGAAGCCGTGCTGCTGTTCCGCCCTTCGGCAGAGCCCTCGGTCGCCGTCTGAGCTGGCCTCCAGCAGGTCCTGCAGAGACTGTTTCCCGATGCTGCCGGGCCCCCGCGAGGAGCACTGGATGACGTTCCCTTGCCGGGCCACGGGGGGGCGTATCACTGACATCTGGTGCATCGGCGAGCTGATGACCGAGACTTTGTTACAGCGGACGCCCGCCGCGGGTTTGGCCTCGTTCGGGGGCACGTTTGTATTCGAGGTGGCGAGGGGACCGGGGACGGCCTCCGTCTTGATAACGAACCCCGCGGGATCGTGTGGAATAGCTGCCAGCTGAGTCAAGGCCTCGATGGCGATCGCCTGATCAAAACTCAGATTCCTCTGCTCCACCAGAGAGCGCACGCTGGGCAGCGAGACGCCAGGCCCAGGCTCGGTTTTCACGACGTGGTGGTGGTGGGGAGCCCTCTGCTGGCCAACGGGAGTGCTTCTATGACAGGAGTCGCCCTCCGCTTGCGGCTCCGTTTTGATGGCCAGCGGCAGGTCCTGCGGTTCCGTCTTCAAGGAGCGCAGGAGCGGGGAGCGCGAGCCGAACAGCTTCCGCTCCAGCCCCTTCCTCTCGGTGATGGACAGACAGACCACCGCCGCCAGCATGGACAGGGGGTCCTCCTCCTCGCAGACGTCCTCCTGGCCGCTGCCCGGCTGCGGGGCGGCGGTCTGCTCGGCGGAGGTCCACTCCCACGGCTCCTCCAGCTTGATCCTCTTCAGAGGAACGGTCGTGTCTTGAGGAGGACCGCCGTCAATCAGGGCTGTCACGATAAAGACAAATAATTGCGATCAATGATTTAATTGTGTTTTTGTTTTTTTTACATTGGAACATGTTTGCCTTTTAGGCTTTGTAAACACAAATTGCACAGGGCAGATTATGGCAAATAACTTCAAAATACCATGACTGACGGTACCAATAATCAAAATAATTAGCAAAAGCAGTCAATCTAGTGAGCTTGTAGATTGCCAATTTTTGCTATTTTTCAACAGAGGAATTTTTACAGATTATTACGATTTATGCAAACATAACTGCGATTATCTGTGATTATGTATTAAATGTAACAAGCCTACCGTGGGGTCGAGCCTCGGAGCCTCCGCCTCTAGAGACCGTGGGTGTCGCAGTCCTCCGAGGAAGAAGAAGCTCCGACACTCCCGCCGGCGCGGCGCTTTGATTGTGCGTCTTTGCGTGGGCGTGGCTCACGTTGGCACCGTTGGGGCGAGTCAGCCTCTCGTCAGCGGCGCCGCCACCGCGGAGAGTCACGGGGTGCTGGCGAGGGAGCGCACCGAGAGCCTGGTGGGCGACGCGTGGAGGAGAGCGCGTCGCCGCCGCCGTGCGAGGTACGTGGCCTTCCTCCCCCTCGTCCTCCTCGGCTGTCGTCGTGTGGGCGTCTTCCATCTGGGCCCTGCCTCTGCCATTTACAGCACCGCCGTCTGTTACCGCCTGAGAGAGGGATAGAGAGAGAGAGAGAGAGAGAGAGAGAGAGAGAGAGACACAAGGACAGTTTATTTGTATAGCACATTTCAACAAGGTAATTCATTGTGCTTTATGTAAAACATTAAGCAAAATAAAACACGTTATTACAGGACATTTGAATTCAGTAAAAAAGAGAAGTTAAACACCTATCTCCTTAATGGGAAACACCTGAGAGAGGTGGGGGGAGAGAAAAGGGGAAGCAGAGAGAGAGAGGGAGAGAGAGGGGGGAGAGAAGGAGAGAGGAAGCCAGAGATAGAGAGAGAAGGAGGGAGGGGGAGAGAGAGAGAGAGAGAGAGAGAGATAGAGGGAGAGAGTGGGGTGTAAAAGAGAGGAAGAGATATGAAGAAAGAAAGATGAGTGACTCAGCACTCTCGGTCAGTCCAGGGTGATTCAGCATGGCTGGTCTAAACAACAGTCACGGCACACAACAACAGATTGCCTCTCAGCACGCTGCCATCAGTGTTGCCGGATTTTGAGAGAGAAACAAGCAACCGCATGGTCTATGAAAAACAAGCCCAAAATAAGAGACTATCAAGATCAGTTAAACCTACTGTATGTATGTATACATCGGCTATTTGAAAACAGCCAAGCTTGTAGAGCTGCTATTGTAAACAAAAATCACACATTTGTGAGCTTGTAGATCTGCTATTTATTCAAAAACTGTTGAATAAATAGTTAAACACTTGAATAAAGTGTTTGAAATATTTTAACAAACAAATCTTGTATGGGAGTCCCTGGCATGAAATCTTTTCAGATGGGGGGTACGCGGACACATTTGTGGGTCCTTGACATGAAAATGTTTGGAGAACCACAACAGTTAGGGAGCCAGCCCAAATAAGCAACTACAGCCTCCAAAAAAGTGCAACCTGCAACTACAGTACCAATATTTACGACAAAAAACAAGCCAAAAGTCACTTAGAATAAGCAGACATGGCAACACTGACAGCCACCCGAAAGAAAATACACCGTGGAAAATCTTATGGCATACCCCAAAAGACAAACACACACCAAGAAGAATCTGCTTTCTATAACAGTTTTGGAGCGGGCTATGTAAACGGGGCTTAACAGCCCCACAGGTAGTCAGCCCTACAGAGGTAAACATCCAGAGTCACGCATAGTTCAGGGTTGCGTCACCTCGCCTGGGTCACTGAGGGCGTGTGTGTGTGTGTGTGTCTGTGTGTGTGTGTGTGTGTGTGTGTGTGTGTGTGTGTGTGTGTGTGTGTGTGTGTGTGTGTGTGTGTGTGTGTGTGCATGTGTATTCAATGTGCATGGACATGTTTGAGTGCGAGTGCACGTGCATGCAGGTTTCGATTTGTAAGAAAAACACTTCAGCCCTTTATACTGTTGTGTATACTTTACATACACATGGCAAAAAAAAACAGTAATTGCAAGTCTACAAGTTCACAATGTGTTGCATTGCATTGTGAGCTAGTAGACTGGCTATTTTAGCTTTTGTTATTTTTTGGGGACAGATTTTGACAACTTGTCCCAAAATAGGAACACAAAGGGTTAATGTAGTTAAGCAATTTTTTTTAATGTTTTGGTATTTTTATTTTTATTGGATTAGGGTTAGGTTATACTGACCAGAAGCAGGGATAAAACATGTCCCCACCAGAAAACCAAATGAATAACCAGAGCGGGGGGATATCAAAAGAACAGGGATGGATTCCCCCCCCTGCCCCCCCCATCCCATCAAATTGAAACCTCTGAGCGCACACGCACACGCACACGCACACGCACACACACACACACACACACACACACACACACACACACACACATATATATATTAAAGCACACGTGTTTGTGCATTCAGGACAGCGGTCCTGCCATGTGAAGCAGTGTGGAGGGTAAAGTGAGTGATTAACTCGTGTGGATCTGTGAAGCAGATATGGTTAACAGATCCACAGCACTAACCGCAGCACAGCAGAGCAGAGCATGACCCTGCAGCTTCTATAGCAGCACGGCTACAAGCATCCAAAGGTCCCCCGTGTGTTGACATATTGATCCTCACTAGCCTAGTAGCCTCGCTGTTGTAAGTACTGGGAGCTACTTACAACAGCGAGGCTACTAGCTGGTTATCACAGGTTTTATCAGTTTGATTGATTGATTGATTGAATACTTTAACAGTTTGCGAACAGTACAGTGGTACGATTATACAATGTCTGGTGTTAAGCTTAGACTTTACAGGGACCAGTTATAAAACCGTCTGTTGGTAGGGCATTCCACATTTTGGTGGCATAGCAGTAGAACAAATTTAACCCCAATTTGTGCCAAATCTGGGTTGAACGAGATCAGTGGAGCTCCCTCTGGTGTAACTGAACTGTCTTTCTTTCTGAGTTGTGATATAACGTTTACTCCAGTGATGTCACTGGGGTGAAATTCATGAACCTAAAAACTAGTTATAGATATAGCTTATTTCGGTCATGAGCCATATACAAATATGACATTTAAAAACAAAAACAAAGCAGCACAAGACCACTAGACCGAAGGTGTAGGCTGAAGCTTTAGCTTATAGTGCCTACCATTCTTACGTTAAATAAGCTATATAAAACAGAAAAACAATTGCAGAATAATCAATCAGTAGAAACAAAAACAAAAACAATATTTCTAAAATTTAAATAATTACATATTATTATATTTGTTATAGTAACATATTATATGTCATTAGCATATTAATTGTATACATTTTCTTAAATTTGCAGATAGAGCTACACATTTTAAAATCATTTGAATAACTACTACTCTAACTTCCTGGTTTCTTTAGCCTCTACCCTTTGGTAGCATAACATTATTCTTGTTCACTTCGTTCAGGGCAAAACAGCGATCTTGATGTCACAAACACAGGGGTCGGGGTGACGTACTAGCGGCCACAGGCCGTACGGACGGTGCTTTTGCCCCGCGAGACGCAAACACAAACACAACAACTCTTTTGGCTTTGCTTCTAAAGCCGCTTGGGGGAGTGCTGCCGTTCCCACGTATTGAATTAATATTTTGCAGATCCGAAACGGGATGTGTCTGGCTTCCACTGCGGTGCTGCTGCGAAGATGTCCTTTTATCTGCTGTATGTAATATGGAGCACATGCTGTATGACATAGCAGCGTGATGGGAAACATGTGCACGACTTTCCTTGATGCTTAACCCATTTAGACCGGGAACGCATCTGTGTCATTTTATATATTTCTTTGGGCTATTCAAAAAATAGCAGATATACAAGCTTGAGTGCCGCGCTACGAGCTTGTATATCTGATTTATTTTATTTTATCGTGAACATTGGTGCAAATCTAGTATAGTATATATAGAGTATATATATTTTTTGAATTCTTTTTTTAACTCAAATCTTTGCTTTTGGTGGGGGTCCCTTGAACAAAATATTTTGAGATGGAGCTATGGGTCTGTGGCAAATACATATAATTTTGGGGGTCCTTGACATGAAAAAGTTTGAGAACCACTGATATAGCAACATAGGTTTTAAAAAAAAAGAAATGTTAGGATTTAGAATACATGTGTAGAATCCCCAGAAGCAAAGATTTGAGTTACAAATGTTCGCTTTAAAAAATATATATATTCAAAGATTTGTACACATTTTCACGATTTTTCAAAAATAGCATATCTACAAGCTCATAGCGCGGCACTCGGTGCCGCGCTATGAGCTTGTATATCTGCTATTTTTTTTATTGCCAAAGAAATCTAAAATGACACACAATATGCGTTTCCTATTCCCGGTCTCAATGGGTTAAACACACTGGATTTATTGTTGCGGCTTTTCCCCGGTTTTTGTTTTTAACACATCCACTGCCAAGGGCTAATCTCATAATGTACTCACCAGTGCCAAGGTGTTTTTGTTGTTTTTTTGTTTTTTTCATGTCGCCATAGATCTTGTTAAAATCCTTAAGATTGAGCGCTACACAGTCTGTTTACATCCGCGCGATCTCCCTGTATCTCCCAGTGAAA
>NC_137619.1:49046731-49171731 GCF_963280865.1 Gymnoscopelus braueri | reverse complement strand
CTCTCAGAGTTACACATCCGTAAGGGGCCATTTGGAACCCCCTCAAGGAACCATGAGAGTGTTTCCAGTGAGCCAACATGCACAATATCAGCACCCTGACTCTGTTTGACCAGAATGGAACAGAGCCTTCATTAGTATCATTGGGTAACACCTGTGAAGGAAGTAAGGAGGAGGCTCAATTTCTTTCCTATATGGCCTATTGACCTATATGAGACTATTGTACTTTTGCAGTGAGAGGAAAAGAGGAATGAGGATTTAAAACAAAAATCATTGTTCATACAAGACAGAACCTAAAGAACATGGGAGTTTTTGCCAGACCCAAGGGGTCGGGCTTACATGAGGCTTTGTACCTGTTTCGTCCATACATGGGCATGGCCCCAGCCAAAAAAAAGTCTGTCACTTTGTCCTCCGGCCCCAGCCCAAAAATTTTTTTCGTCCCCTTTCGTCACGAACTATTCATGACATCATTATCATGTTACATACTAGGACTTCATTCTGGGTCTGGCAGAACCAGGTCTCCTGGTCTTGTTAACCTTAAATAGAGATAGAATAACCTCCCAATAAGGTGACATGGTCTTAACGAATATATTTACTAACCTCTAAATACTGAGGTGTTATTCACTTCTGAAACATGTTTTAATTTGTGTTTAGGTAAGTCCCTTGATAGAAGGCTAGCTGTAGGTGCAGGAGGGCGCTAGGTGGTTGTAAGTGTAGGGAGGACGCTAGGTGGTTGTAAGTGTGGGGAGGGTGCTAGGTGGTTGTAAGTGTGGGGAGGGTGCTAGGTGGTTGTAAGTGTAGGGAGGGTGCTAGGTGGTTGTAAGTGCAGGGAGGGTGCTAGGTGGTTGTAAGTGTAAACCACTTTACCCAAGGAAAGTTAGTATCAGTAGTATTTTACAAAGATGTTGTTCATGATCTATTAACTAGTTATTAGGCATAGTTGTAAATAAATAGCCAGCTATTAACAAACATTTACGACACATTAAGTAACAGTTTGTAAATAACCTGGTGCATTTATATAGCGCCTTTATCCAACGTGCTTTCACCCATTCATGCACACATCCACACACCGACGGTGGAGGAAACAACGCAAAGGCACCAACCTGCTCGTCGGTTGCAGTTAGGGGTTCAGTGTCTCGCTCAAGGACACTTCGACAGTAAACCAGGTAGGGGGAGCCCGGGATCGTACCGGGAACCTTCCGATTCCCAAGCGGCCGCTCTGCCTCCCGAGCCACTGCCGCCACCACACACACCTTCATCTAAACACTGGACTTATCCTTGCCGAGCCTCTCCGCAGGAAAACAGATCTCCGTACTGTACTCATTACAATACACTGTTGTGTTGACAGTTGGCTCTGACAACTTCACAGATGCAAGCTATCGTTCCCAGACAAGAAAACATCGTTTCAGGCACGACATGAAACTCGCACGTTTCCCCTTTCTTGATCGCTTTGCGGCCGAGCAACAATCAGACGCCCGTTAGGCTGTCTCCTCCCGTCACGGCGGAGCAGCGCTCTTAAGATAGACGTAAAGAGAAACCACGTTTCCTTCCTGACTGAGAGCTTCAGCACCGCATGCACACGTGTGTGTGTGTGTAGTAGTAGTTCTTTTTAAGTCTTGTGAGTAATTTGCTTCATTCATAGAGCGTATAGCTTTTCCGGTTCCTGCTCTAAACTCAGTGTCACAGTGTTGGCTGGACTAATCACACCACACACACAAAAAAAAAGAAGAAACTGGCAGACACCCCTAAAGTACCCATTTAAATTCACCAATAAACCTCTTGAAGGACTATTAAGACTCCTACCTGCCGACACAGATCAAAGTACCTCGGCGTGAGCCCGACGCTTAATCAACCATAAAATTACAGAGATTGAGACGGCAACGGTAACGTGAGGAACCTTTTGTACCGAGTAGCAACAACAACAATACTGCTGCTGCTGCTGCTGCTGCAGCCAAGCAGAGTGGAGCCTGCCAAATTACAATTTACAACCCTGTGGATTACAGGCACTCCACTTCTCTGCTACCCGGTCACAAAACAGCAGGTGCAGAAAATACGGCTGTTCCACAACGAGGGAGAAACTAAAACAAACTTCACGGCATGCGCTGCAGCAGAGTGAAAACGGCCGGTTCTCGAAAGTGGGGTCCGGCGGGCCCCCATGGGGGGTGCTTGACGGGGGTTCCAGGGGAGTCTCCAGCATAATTAGTTGATATAGCATCACAATCCGCTTTAACGCTATCTACAGTTCAGATTTTTTTTTTAAACATTAAAGAGTTCTTGATTTTTTTTTGAATAATTCAGAAATTGTTTGAACACAAACTTCTGGGGGTCCCTGGCACAAAATATTTCATGGGTCCGCAGCCAAATACATATCAATTTGGGGGACCTTGACATGAAAAAAATGTTGGAGAACCACTGGGCTAAAAAAAGACGTGAGGAGGGAGTGGGGGGGGGGGTGGAGGTCACGTCTGTTACCGTGGAAACTGTCCTCTTTGTCAGTGACACGACTGCGTCCTTGTAACCCACCTGGGAAAGAGAAGCCAAACGCACACACACAGAGGGAGAGAGAGAGAGAGAGAGAGAGAGAGAGAGAGAGAGAGAGAGAGAGAGAGAGAGAGCTGCAGGAGGTACTGTAGGTCCTCAGCGATTCAGCAGGAGTGAGTGAGAACTACTGTACAGCCACTTCCAAATAGCAGGCTCCATCGCCCATAAAAAAAAGCAACAAAAATACAGCAAAACAAAAGGCCAGCGGAGGGAGGGAGAAGACGGAAGAGGATAACCTCTAGATAAGCTGCTGTAGCAGCAGACCCATCCGCAGCCAGACAATAGAGCCCGGGGGCGAGCAAGCAGCACCAGCAACCAGCAAGCAGCAGCAAGCAGCAGCAGCAGCAGTGCTCCGGCTTTACCTTGTCTGTCCTCCGGGGGAAGAATGGCCCCTGCAGCTTGGGCTCCAGCATATCCCCCTCCTAAAAGGTTCTGGTGGCCATCTTGCGTTCGGTTCCCTTTCCTTCAGCCCCCCCCCCGTTTCAGAAGAATAGCTTGGCTACAGTAGCCGAGTGCAGGGCAAAGCTCCGGGTATCATGACCGGCTGGGCTGGGGGTGAGCGTGTGTGTGTGTGTGTGTGTGTGTGTGTGTGTGTGTGTGTGAGAGCCACCGTAGGCAAGAGAGCTGCAGCGGAGACGCACACACTCACTCACTCACTCACAGACATATAGACGCACACGCGCGCGCACACACACACGGGATGCCTTTCGCAGACGCAGACAGAGCCTCGTCAGCCAATGGCGAGAGGACCTTAGCGGCTTGTAAATTATCTTCCATGCCTAGACTCTCCTAAACAAAGGATCCCCTATGTGGGCTTTTTACTCCAGCCCCTACGCACGCAGGGTGTGAGGGAAGCCGCGGAGTGGACTCCCCTGCATGCACACACGCTGGATCCGGATTAAGCGCTTTATTAAACAGGTGACCGAGTTCAGCCCGAGATATTAACCCTTCACACGGCTCAGGCAGCACTATCTAAATCCACAGCTGCTCGGGGGGGGCTTGTTTTACTACTCTGTAGTAAATCACCAGGCAGATTGTCAGAGAAGTAAAGTGTGTTTGACTTTAGTCCGTATAACCTTCGTAGAGTTGCACACAAAGTTAATGGACAGCTTTTGCAAAAGACATATGGGTAACACTTTACTTAAAGGTAGGATCTATAATGCATTATAAGCGTGTTTATAATGCATTATAATGTGCTTATAAGGCATTATAACACTCATTATAAATGCTTATAATTATGCATAACAACTTATAACAACGTTTATAACGTATTATAAGTGCTGGTCATAATGCATTATTATGCTCAATGGAACAGCACATTATAACTACCATAACTTAGTTATTTATACCGTGTCTTTGTTATAAGTTCTTATGCATACTTATAAACATTTATAACAAGTGTTATGCTTTAAAATGCATTATAGACCCGACCTTTAAGTAAAGTGTTACCTGGTAGTTATAATGTGCTGTTCTACTGACTTTATAATGCACTATGACCAGCACTTATAAATTATATTATTATAAGTTATACTACTTCATAAACCTTGTTATAAGTTGTCATGCATATTATAGACATTCATAAGTGTTATAATGCCTTATAAGTGCATTATAATGCATTATAAATGTGGATATGGCACATTATAGACCTGACCTTTAAGTAAAGTGTTACCGAAATGGGATAAAATACGAACCGAAAGCCTGATTTATATGCCAAAAATAGCAGCATCGCGATTCCTAAACTAGACACAATGTTTGGAGATTTGATTTGATTTATTTGGACGTTGGGTTAAAAGAGAGAAATACAAGTAAATACAATACATTCGCTGAAATCAATATGCCATTGTGGTCCTTGGTCTTGTACAGACAGATATACTGTAACAACAAAGAACAGACATTGATCCCTAACCCAGTCTACAAACTATAAAACTATATACACTATAAAACTACAGTAAGACCTTATTCATAGCATAGATAACTAAATGATCCAGAGAGGTGAGGTGAGCTTATGACTGGTATAGGTCAATGAAACTTTGGGAGAGAGTGGATTAACCCTTTAAGACCGGGAACGCATCTGTGTGTCATTTTTAGATTTCTTTGGCTATTAAAAAAATAGCGCCGCGCTATGAGCTTGTAGATCTGCTATTTTTGAAAAGAATCGTGAAAATGTGAGCAAATCTTTGAATATGTATATTTTTAAAGCGAACATTTGTAACTCAAATCTTTGGTTCTGGGGGATTCTACAAATGTCTGCTAAATCCTAACAGTTTTTTTAAAAACGTATTTGGCCGTGGACCCCCCATCTCAAAATATTTTGTTCCAGGGACCCCCAGAAGTTGTAACAGAGTTAAAAATGTTTGCTTTAAATATATATATATTCAAAGATTTCCACAAATGTTCACTATTTTTCAAAAATAGCAGATCTACAAGTTCATGAGCTTGTATATCTGCTATTTTTGAATAGCCAAAGACATTTTAAAAATGATACAGATGCGTTCCGGCCGGTCTTAATGGGTTAAAAACCGCTCTCCTCTCCTTTCCCTCAGTGCTGTCACCGTGAGCAAATCTCACCTCCCACCGCCCCCAGTGGAGCTCATGCATAATACAGGAGCGTGGTGGTGGTGGTACCACACACAGGTCGGCCGGGGGTCTGAGCCCACCCTCCCTCTCCATCCCACTCCCACAGTGTTGCAGCTGTCAATACGAGAGGATGTTCTGAGTCAGCTACTGTAATGGCCTATAGCACTTCAACCCTATTATGCCTGGTTGACCCGGCATCCCCCACGGCTCTATGCTAGGACAGCCTCTGTGTTTCCCTCTCCACTAAATATGATAGGTATATCCCCCCAAATTATGATGGCTGATTTGACTTTGAGACAAATTAGGGTGATCATTATATAGATATGTAAGTAAATAAGTAAATAAGTAAATAAGTAAATAAGTAAGTAAGTAAGTAAGTAAGTAAGTAAGTAAGTAAGTAAGTAAGTAAGTAAGTAAGTAAATAAGTAAGTAAGTAAGTAAGTAAGTAAGTAAGGAAGTAAGGAAGTAAGTAAGTAACTAAGTACGTACATACGTAAGTAAGTAAGTAAGTAAGGAAGTAAGGAAGTAAGTAAGTAACTAAGTACGTACATACGTACATACGTACATACGTACATACGTACATACGTACCTACACATACATAAATGTAACAAATAAAAATAATGTTCTAAATCAAATGGATGGCAGCATCCACACCACAACTACATGTATAACGACAAACTACAGCAGTGGACGATATCGCTTGGATCACTTTCACCGCGATTTTATGAACGATATACTGTAGATATATTTGTTGTTTATGTACAGTAGATGCGTAGACTATTATGAAGCTAACGCTGGCTGGTAGGCTCACGGCCGATCTGCACCAGACTTTTCAAAGCGAGCGTACGCGTGGCGCGTAAAGCGCGTTTGTTTAGATCCAATTCATATCAATGATACCGGCTACACCAGGCGCACGGATACACGAGTCCCCCGTACGCAGACTTTTGAAATAGGACTGGATCTAAAAGTGCGAGTGTGCGTACAGTATATGCGCGTGTGTGTGCGTGTGTGCAAAAATTCTCTGGTGTAGATCGGCCGTAACTGTTATTACCTCAGGTATAGGGTACGACTATCTCACCCCCTTAATTAATAATCAGAGTCAGATTATCCATCCTATTGCATGTGTCTTTCCACATTCGGAGATCTCTCTCTCTCTCTCCCCCGCTCTCTGTGTGGAGCTCTGACACTGGACAGCGCAGCGCGTTTGGTGCCACTGTTTACAGAAGGCATCGTGCATCAGTGTGGACGCTCACATAACTATCGTTATAGTTACGGTGCTCAGTGTGACAAGACAAATAAATAACTCAATGTTAACCAAAAATATAGTTACTACACTTATAGGCTTTGAAGGGCATTACTGTCGACACAGAAAAAGGACGCTAGGGTTTAACCCATTAAAACGGGTAAGCATTGGTGTCATTTTAAATTTGAGCTACAGCACATTGGTTGGCTTTTCAAAAATAGCATATCTACAAGCTCATGGCGCGTCACTTCGTGCCGCTTTATGAGCTTGCTTATAGATCTGCTATTTTTGAAAAATATTAGAATTTTTTTTATATAAAAAAGATAATATTTTTCAAAAATAGCAGATATACAAGCTCATAGCGCGTCACTTCGTGCCGCGCTATGAGCTTGTAGATCTGCTATCTTTGAAAAATATTTTCTTTTTTTTGCCTATATATAATTTTTTTAAGCGAACATTTTTAACTCAAATCTTTGCTTCTGGGGAACCCTGGTACAACAATTTTGGGGGTCCTTGACAAGTTAGGATTTAGAAGACATTGGTAGAATCAGCCTCAGGTCTTAATGGGTTAAGTGGGTTAAGGCTGAAAAGCCAAGCCACACAAAGACGAGGAGGGCAAGAGGAGCCACGGTTCCAGGAGCAACGAGGGGAAGCGTTGTTGTTCTTTATCAAGCACTCCTTTCTATTGTCTCTGTGGACACAAATGGAACCTTGGTGTGTCGGGTCCTTTCCCTCTGATCTCAGGCACAGAAGTGGCTTCCTTCATGGCAGCAGGCCATGCCAGGGAGCCCCCGGGACCTGTGTGTGTGTGTGTGTGTGTGTGTGTGTGTGTGTGTGTGTGTGTGTGTGTGTGTGTGTGTGTGTGTGTGTGTGTGTGTGTGTGTGTACTTGTACTTGTACTACTATACTTGCCAAATGTCCCCACAAGTATAGTACAAGTTTTAACAATAGGCATTGTGAGGGGGAAAAAAATGGTTGTTATTTTATTTTGAGTAAGGCTCACAACAGGTTGCGTTGTAGGGTGAGAAAAATGATAAATATGGCATTTGTGTGTGTGTGTTACTGTGTGTGTATGTGGGTGTGTGTGTGGTGGGAGGTCATTCACACAGAGTGTCTATACAATACAATATCAGTTCCATACTGTATCGTCATGCACTATGGTATTCTGTCATTTCCTCATTCCTGCCTCATTCTCCAGGCGACCTGATTTCCTCTTTTTTTTTTACTCTCTCTCTCTGCCCTCTGATGTTTCTTTCTGAATGATTCCCCCTGGGAACGGTTGTGCCCAGAGATATGAGGAGAAGAAATAGAGAGAGATCAGAGAGAGAGATCAGAGAGAGAGAGAGAGAGAGAGAGAGAGAGAGAGAGAGAGAGAGAGAGAGAGAGAGAGATGTTTTTCTTAATGGGAGAGGGGTAGAGAGACAGACAAACGGAGACAGAGAGACAGACAGACAGACAGACAGACAGACAGAGACAAACGGAGACAGAGAGACAGACAGAGATGTTTTTCTTAATGGGCGAGCTTCTCTCGTCTCATTTAAAGACAACCATGTGTAGTGGAGGCTGAGGTCACTTCAGGACACGGGAACAAATGAAGGCTGTCTGAGCCAACCCCTCTCTACAAGCCTCCAGTAACCAACATCAGCTGCATGCGTGCACGTGCGTGTGTGTGTGTGTGTGTGTGTGTGTGTGTGTGTGTGTGTGTGTGTGTGTGTGTGTGTGTGTGTGTGTGTGTGTGTGTGTGTGTGTGTGTGTGTGTGTGTGTGTCTACTGTATGTGTGAAGTTCACACATACAGTGCATCGCACACGTGATCGACGGAAAGATGCTAATGTATCCGGTAGGAGACTCAAAATTGACACTTTGTGTCTCCTACCAGAGACTATCACATTTTTGTCTTAGGAATGCGACAAAAACAAAAAAATCTCCAGGAATTCAAGTCTCCATGGGGTGTGTAATCGATAGAAAAAAAGTATTTTGGCGGGTGACCTATCCCTTTAAGGGTATACATTTTTTCATATCCTCACTTTAGTTTTTTAAATGTTACTGTGGAACTTTTGCAAAAAACCCAACAACCAAGGTACAGTTTGTGTGGATGAAAACAGGTGCAACCTGATTGATGTTCTCTTCTGTGAGAGTGAAGTTTCTTATCTGCCTCTACTCTACGACCTGCTGGTTCAGCCAGTTAGGACACAGACCACAAGGACCCGGGTTCCAATCGGACTCCCATCATGTGTTGCATGTCTCCCCTCTCTCTCTCTCTCTCTCTCTCTGAAGTGGGTTTACTGTCTGTCTCAGAGGCTTTCAAAGTGGGTTCCTAGAGGGGGGTTCTAAATAGACCCTTACAGGTCTTGTAACTCTGAGAGTGTAACAAATGGAACCATATTGGAAGCAAGCCATTTGTTACACTCTCAGAGTTATGGGGGTCAATGAAATGTTTAAAACCACCGGTCTATCTACACTATACCGCGTAATAAGAAAACGTATAATAAAATTAAGTAAAAAATGATCTACAATATAACAATATGTATGGTATAAACAGTTGAGTGTTCCTACATACAGTATGAACAGGATGTGAAGGTGTTGCTGCTTGTGGCTGACATGTCTCATGTTGTCTCATGTTGTCAGCAGTTTACTGTGTAAACCCACACTGTCAAACAGGTTGAGCAGAAAGCCTGCAGTGTATACACACACACACACACACACACACACACACACACACACACACACACACACACACACACACACACACACACACACACACACACACACACACACACACACACACACACACACACACCTATAGTCAAAGTCAAGGTCATACAGGTGCTACAGGTGTTTAACTGTGCTACGGTTATACCTATATGATCCTGTGTAGGGAAATCCAGTTTTCAGCTTCACCCAGCTGATTGCTGCTCAAGTGGTCAGACTTGAGTAGTTAACATAGCATCACAATCATTTTAACCACTTTAACCATATATAATACTTTGACTATTCAAAAATAGCAGATATACAAGCTCATAACATTCAAAAATAGCAGATATACAAGCTCATAGCATTCAAAAATAGCAGATATACAAGCTCATAGAATTCAAAAATAGCAGGTATAAAATCTCATAGCATTCAAAAATAGCAAATATACAAGCTCATAGTGCGTCACTTTGTGCCAGGCTATGAGCTTGTAGATCTGCAAAAAAATCGTGAAAATGTTTTTAGCTCAAATCTTTGCTTCTGAAGGTCCCTGGCACAAAACACTTTCAGATGGGAGTCCGCTGCCAAATACATACCACTGCTCTACCCCATTCAGCTATGGCCATCCGCCATAGATAGATAGCCGACAGCAACAATGTAATATTTTATATCGCCTAAGCCCATTTCTATTAGTTTATAACAACGTGTAAGTGAACTGAGTCCTTTCTGTTAGTTTATAAACCAGTGTGAACTGAATCATGTCCATTAGTTTTCTCTCCTAACGTCAGTCTCTCAATCCTCCACACAAACACTCCACTCCTTAATCCTGAAATAGCCTAGCATCCACCGACACTATTCCACACTGCACCCCCCTAATTGGCAGCTCTTAAAATGTCCCATATGTTTATGCCCTAACGAGCTGTCCAGCCCTTGTTAGGCTCCAGTAATGCTGACATTAATCATAGCAGCTCTCTGTGAGCGCTCAGTAAAAAAAAAAAAAAAAACGAGCTTGAAGAAACGTCTCCTTTAGCAGAGCCGTAAAGTTTGAGCCACATCTGGAGATGCAGCGCGGCGGGCCAGTCCAAATGCACTGCAGCCAGCGGCCAAATGCACTTGCTGGCAACTGTGGAAGTGAGTACTAAGTACTGCACTTAAGTACAATTTTGAGGGGGCTTTTGCTTTACTTGAGTATTTCAATTCACTCTAGTAAACTTATAGACATGAGCCTTTTCATTAAATCAGGGGTCTTCAACAGGGGGTCTGGGACCCCTAGGGGGTCCTCAGAGGTACTACAGGGGGTCCACCAATTCACTGTGTGATAGGAACTTCGTTTTTTTTACATTTGAACTTGAACCCTAGCATCTCTATTCTAAGGACAACTTCAGCCGAAAATAGCAGATCTACAAGCTCACAACGCCTCGCGCTTGTGGGGAAAAAGAGCAGACTAAGTACAGAGTGAAAGTTTACTAAGTATTGACGGTTTAAGTGGTTATAAATGTCTGAAAGTACACAGTAACATGAATCCAACATCTATAAAAAGCTTCAATCTGCAACACACTCTCAGAGAGGGGGTCCTTGGCCTGAAAACGTTGAAGACCCCTGCATTAAATAATGAAAATACACATTAGAAGGACAGTATCAGTCACCAGAAGCAGGGACGTGTGTTTTCAATGAGTCTAATATGGCTAAAATGGAGTTTGAACTTACAATGGGTTTATAGGGGGAGTATGTCCGATCAAATTCATTATCAAATATCTGAATATTGAGTCAAGCAACTTAAAAAACGGTCTGGGGTGCACACACAAGCCAGTGTAGACGTTAAAATGACGCCAGGAGTGTGCTGAAGTGAAATACCCCTAAAGTAAAGGGGGGAAAAAAAGAATCTGTATAATTCCATCAGTGCACATCTGGAGCTGCAGTGCAGTCCGGTCCAACGTGCTGCGGCCGGGCCAAATGCACTTGCTGGCAACAGCTGCGGTTATACTGTTACTATGGCGATGGGGGTGGTGATGATGTAAATGTGTCTGTCGTTTGCATGGAGAAGCTTCAGTCCTTCGTGTCAGGCGGCTTGGCGATGGGGAGGATACCGGATCTCTTTTTCTATAAAAACCCCCTCTATAGCAGTGGTTCTCAAAGTGGGGTCCGGGGAACCCCACGGGTCCTTGAGGGGGTTTCAGGGGGGTCCCCGGCTGAATGGTTGATAGTCAGGGATCAAAAGGAACCTTAGTTCTGTGTACAAACAGAACTTCTGGTTCTGTTTGTATATATTGTATATTGTATCACCATTGTCTTTGTAGTGGTCTGGACTCTGCCATCTACTTGACTTAAAATTATTTTCCTTCTTCATAGTTATATAGTTATTATCATCCTTGGTTTGAAAGGCCCTTTATGAGGGTTTGTGGGTGTGGGGGTCCTTGAAATAAAATTAAAAACACTGTTTGAAAAGCACTGAGCTATATATAATTTAGAAGTCGACTCCCTTTCTCTGGCTGCTCTCCCTGAAAACAGTTTTTGGACATATTCCACCCGACAGAGACCATATCCACCTTGATACAAAAGCCATTTTATACACAGTACATGCCACATGTTGAGCTCTATTCCCTCATCAATCAATCTCTCTCTCTCACCTCTACCTTCCATCACCAGTTTTAAATCACGTCCAATATTCTGGGGCCAACATTCTGCAAAAACAATAAGGACTATCTACAAGCTTAACCCATTTCAATCCGGTGACGCAGACAGTGTCTTTTTGGATTTTTAGCCATAACCATTATTTTATATTTTGGACTATTCAAAAATAGCCCCACGCTATGAGCTTGTAGATCTGCTATTCTAGAAAAGATTCGAAATTGTTTGCAAATCTTTGAACATATATTTTTATTTATGACTCAAATATTATTGCTTCTGGGGATTCTGCAAATGTCTTCTAAATTCTAAACAGTTTTTTTTTTTTAAACGTATGTTGCTATATATCAGTGGTGCTCAAACTTTTTCATGTGAAGGACCCCCAAAATGATATGTATTTGGCCGCGGACCCCCCATCTGAAAATATTTTGTTCCAGGGACGCCCCAGAAGCAAAGATTGGAGTTAAAAATGATTTAGCATTTTCACAGATTTTGCAAAGATTTTCACGATTAAAAAAATTAATAGCAGATCTACAAGCTCATTTTTGAATAGCCCAAAGAAATCTAAAATGACACGTTCCCATATTGAATGGGTTAAGCAAAAAGAGGGCCAGGTATATAAGAGCCCTGGGTGACCCCCCTGGTCAACTAGGTCTACAGGGTTTTAAGTGAGCTCTGCTATGCAGTGTGTGGACGTTGGGAGTGTCAGAGGTGGAAAATATTGTGTGTTCTGTCCCAGCTAGGGGCGGGGGGGCCGGGGGGGGGGGGGGTTCTGTGGAGTAAAGTGGTGACAACCATGGGAAAAATTACTCCATGCTTGGAGCTGTCCCCATTCTGCCATCGCACGCACACACACACACACACACACACACACACACACACACACACACATGCACACACACACACACGCACACACACACACACAGGTTATTACTATACTTTTTACTTTAGGCAAGTTTACTGTATTTTGCGACTTTTAACACTAACCCTGAAGCCAAAAATAGCGGATGTATACGCTCACAATGTGTCACAGTGTGACGTGTGTTATACCTTCAGGCTACAAAAGCGTATAACTTCCAACTCTAACCCCTAAACCTCACCTCTAAATATCTTGTGAGGGGAACAGGAAATTTGTCCTCACGCACGCACACGCACACACACACACACACACACACACACACACACACACACACACGCACACACACCCCCCCCCACACACGCGCACACGCACACACACACACACACACACACACACACACACACACACACACACACACACACACACACACACACACACACAGTGCTGCATTGAGCGAGCAGGTTTCCCATTAACCCATTAAGACCGGGAACGCATCTGTGTAACCACTTTATCCATATTTTTTGGCTATTCGAAAATAGCACACATACAAGTTTCAAAAATAGCAGATCTACAAGTTCATAGCACAGCACTCTGTATTTTAGAAAAATCGTGAACCTTTGTGCAAATCTTTGAATAAATATTCTTTAAAGCGAACATGTTTTACTCAAATCTTTTGCTTCTGGGGGGTCCCTGGAACAAATTCTTTGAGATGGGGGTCCGTGGCCAAATACATATCATTTTGGGGGTCCTTGACATGACAAAGTTTGAGAACCACTGATATTAGAGCAACACAATTTTCTTCCGTTTTATGTATATTCAAAGATTTGCACAAATGTTCAAGACTTTTTCAAAAATAGCAGATATACAAGCTCATAGCACGGCACTCGGTGCCGCGCTATGAGCTTGTATATCTGCTATTTTTGAATAGCCCAAAGACATCTTAAAATGACAGAGATGCGTCCCCCGGCCTTAATGGGATAAAACCAGTTACCTGAGAAGGGGTGTCGGTGCGCAGGGCTCATGTTCAGCCGTGCGTCCCCCTGGGGGTCCTTCGCGCTACACACACCACCACTTTCCCCTGAAGCCTCAGTAGTGCTCACGGCGCGTCGCAGTGCGGCGCACGCTGTGAGCTTGTAGATCAGTTATTTACAGCTGAGTATAAATGAGGGTTGACAGAACACAAAGACTATGCAGCATGCCCTGCTTGCCTTTTGCACCGTGTCCTACATACTCCACGCATGCACGCACGTGCGCGCACGTACACACACACACACACACACACACACACACACACACACACACACACACACACACACACACACACACACACACACACACACACACACACACACACACACACACACACACACACACACACACACACAGAGAGAGACACACACACACACTGTACTGTAACTATTCCAGAGAGTATATCCATGTTACATGTGAGCACTTTTTCTTTTTTTTCTCAGAGGAAGACATGAACAAACATCACCCTTAACCAGTGGTGGACAAAGTACTCAACCCCAGTAACTGACTTGAAGTATAGATACTCCTGATTACTCGACTACAAGTGAAAGTTGGGCTTAAAGGCATAGTTCACCCCCCAAAAATACTTTTTTTCTATCGATTAGTCACCCAACAGAGACTTGAATTAATGGATATATATATATATATTTTTGTGGCATTCCTAAGCCAATAATTTGATGACCAGCGGACCTGTAGGCAGCGGTT
Organism: Gymnoscopelus braueri; assembly: GCF_963280865.1. NCBI lineage: Eukaryota > Metazoa > Chordata > Actinopteri > Myctophiformes > Myctophidae > Gymnoscopelus > Gymnoscopelus braueri. Next base: position 49,157,464 of record NC_137619.1, on the reverse strand, counting down.
CCGGTAGGAGACACAAAGGAGACTCTTTTGTGTCTCCTACCGGAACCGCTGCCGGTCATCAAATTATTGGCTTAGGAATGCGACAAAAACTAATTAATATCCATGAATTCAAGTCTCCATGGGGTGACTATTTTTGGAGGTGAACTATCCCTTCAAGAGGTTAATTCATATTTTATAAAATTCCCGTAGAAATAGTGGAATTAAGTAGAGTCAAAAGTACAATATTTGTCAAATAAATTTGTATAATAAAATGCAAAAACTAAAATTAATGTACAGATACTCAAAAAAGATTACTTAAATAACAGTACTCAAGTAAATGTACTTCGTTACTGTCCACCACGCCCTAAACCCATACACTCCTCCTGCTGTCACCTTTAAGTGACATCATCAGCCAGCGCTAATCTTCTGTTATCTGATGATCTCTGTAGGGCTTTCCTCCTCCACCAAACCAAACAAATTCTTAGTAGACCAACTGTCACAGGGATTTCTTGACTAATCGGTTACTAGATTTTGTGAAAAAAATTGTGAATTAGTGTTTGCTGCACACAAACATCGCTGAGAGCAGCCTTTTCGGGTTGGTGAGGTTGAGAACTGAACAGTCAAATTGACAACGGCTACTGTCTATAAGCTCTAGGCACAGAAGCCATATTGTGAAGAAATTCACAGGTGTTGCCAATGATACTAATGAAGGCTCTGTTCCATTCTGGTCAAACAGAGTCAGGGTGCTGTTATTGTGCATGTTGGCTCACTGGAAACACTTTGCTACACCAGTGGTTCTACAATTGGGGTCCAGGGACCCTCATGGTTCCTTGAGGGGGTTCCAAATGGCCCCTTATGGGTGAGTAACTCTGTACAAATGGAACCAAGTGGACCCATAAGGGTCCATTTGGTTCCATTTGTACGCTCTCAGAGTTACTGTATGGGGGTCATGGAAATTAAGAGGTCTGAGAAATACTGTGCTACACTAAATGGAACAGAGCCTTCATTAGTATCATTGGTAACACATGTGAAGGAAGTGATAATATGGCTGCTGTGCATAGAGCCTATTGATACATAGTTATTATATGGACTGGTAGAATTAAAGAGATTGAAATAGATGTGCAAGGAAAAAAATAACATTATTACGAAGACCAAACCAACCAATTAATCGAATAATGGTCTATGAGGGGATCAGCCCTAGATCGCTGTGTTGCATTTTTATTTTATTTTTCTAACTACAAGTCTGACCGGTATACTTGCAAACAGATCATGTGTTTGACCTTGGGAGGGACAGAACAAGGTGGACGGGTCCATCGGTTAGTGTCAAGATTGACCCCTATAAAGACACACACAACACACTCACACACACAGCACAGTGCCTAGGAGCCAGCGAGTCATTCTCGGTAAGACAGGAAAGGGCTTTGCTTCAAGTGTGCGCTAATGTTGTACAGAATGCTGACTTGGCATGTTGGCCATATGACTGCATGTGCCGCAAAGCGCACACACACACACACACACACACCCACACACGCACGCACGCGCACACACACACACACACACACACACACACACACACACACACACACACACACACACACACACACACACACACACACACACACACACACACACACACACACACACACACACACACACACACACACACACACAGCGGTGGTGCATTAGCAGCCTACAGTGCTCCAGGTAGCAGCAAGAGAAAGGGGGACATCGAGGAACAAATGGAGTGGAATGTTTAAAAAAATGATGACAAATCTTGCATGATATTGACACATGTTCTCTTATGGGGGTCAGATGGGGGGGTCCATGTTCAAATACATATCAATTTGGGGGTCCTGGACATGAAAATTCTTTGAGAACCTCTGATGCACGGTACGAGACATAACTAGACAGGGTGAAAGTAATGTAATCGTTTCAAAAGGTTAACTGACTTCTTTCTTTCTTTCTTTGCCACACATTCTCACGAACATGTGTGGGACAGAGAGGAGGCAGAGATAGCGAGGAGGACGGCGTGGAAATCGTGAAATGCCATCAAACGTGGTCCCACAGCCGACGCAGTGTGACTGAGCAGCAGCCAGCATCGTGATTTAGCCTCCTCCTTCTGCTCTGCCTACTCTTCTCTCTCTCTCTCTCTCTCTCTCTCTCTCTCTCTCTCTCTCTCTCTCTCTCTCTCTCTCTCTCTCTCTCTCTCTCTCTCTCTCTCTCTCTCTGCACATAAAACATAAAAAACGTTTTATTGCGTGGGCTGGCCTCTCAACAGGGTTATGCTTTTTGTTAACTTGGAACAGGCCAGGCTGCTCTTATAATGCAGCGCCCTGCGGAGCGGACTGGACTGCACAGCTAAGTAGTAAATAGCTACAGGTTGTTTTGGAGTGGCCCACTGCAGGCCCAGCCACACAGCCTCCAGGGCCAAAGAGGAAATGTCTGTTTTTATTTGATGTGAAGCTCAGTGATTGGGCCGCTGCCCGCCATACATTAAACTAGAGTTCAGCTTTGATGCCACTTAAATGCCCCCCCGCCACCCCCAACAGTGGTGGAAGATGTACTCCGATTTCTTACTTACGTAAAAATAGCAATACAAAAGAAAAGGTTTGACAATTTTTTTAAAACATATTTTCTTCCGAAAATAGCAAATCTACAAGCTCCCAAAGTGTTGCATCGCGACGCACGTGTTTGACTATTTCCGATTAGCCAAAATATAAAATAAGTCTTTAGCGGTATGTGTCATAATAACAATGTAAATGTATAACATAACTAGTAAATGAAGCTGTCAAATAATTATAGTGGAGTAAAAAGCACAATATTTGCCTCGGAGATGAGCTGTATTCGAGCGCTTTGTGTGCAGGACACAAACATAAAATAATCAATGAATCAAAATCAATCAATCACATTGGAAGTATAAAGTATCAAAAATGGAAATACTCAAGTAAAGTCAAATTGTGCTCAAGAACAGAACTTAAATGTACTTAGTTACTTTCGACCACTGCTTTGATGCCACTAAGGCCCCCCCACCCCCTTGAGCTCTCTCAGGGTCTTTCCGTCGGTGCCATTGTACCGGGCCCTGCCTGTTCCACAGGCCATAAGTCTACTAGATGAGCTTTGAAGTTGTGCCACTTGGGTTCTCAGCGTCAATAGAAAATCTCCGCGTTGCCCTTCCCCTCCACCCAAAAGCCACCAAAGAAATGCCAGTCAAATCTTAGCGAGGAGGGCACACAATGGCCCCGTCTCACCAGGGATGGGGGCTCGCTCATGCATTCAGCTCAAAATACGCCTAGCTTGTTTTATTTTATTTTTTTCTAAAATAGCAGATCTACAAGCTCACAAAGGGTTTTGTTGTGAGCCCGGAAAGCAAGTAACTAGATTTCTAAATAGGTAGTTAGATATTGATACGTCGATATCTAACATTTCATGTAACTGTAGCTGTCAACTCCAGTTCAGAGAGTTGTCAAATGACTCCCGCACGACACATCCTTTATCTCACGCTGTGAAACCCCAAATTAAAAAAATAATAATCCCCCTCATACTCCTAAATCTGCGTATATCACATTAAATGATTTGTTATCCAAGCTGTGCTACGTGTTTGAGCGCAGAATCTTGTGATTCAAAGGCTCTTTGACCGAGCAACTTGGACATTTGGACTGCCCCCAATGTCTATACCATGCGTACAGCCATAGACATACAGTATAAAGGTAGATGCCTCCTCCAACTCTGGGGCGTCTGTATCGCGGCCGCCATATTTGAGGAGGCATGCTTCCTGGCTACTGGCCAATCACAGCGCGTCTTTTCTGTGACTTGAGAATCTAGTTGTATAAAAAATATAACAGGATATTTTTATGTGCTGTGATTGGCCAGTAGTCAGGAAGCGTGCCTCCTCAAACATGGCGGCCACGATACAGGTCGCTCCAATGAGGTATCTAGGTTTCTATATCTATGCGTACAGCGTTGTAGAAAGGATTCAATGACAGGTGCTGTCCCAGCCCATAGGAGGAGTATACTGTGCAGTGACAAATAGTACTGCTCGGCTTGTGGAAACGCTTAACAGAGCCGAATGCAGCGCCCGCGGTGGATTCGAACCCACTGCACCAACCGAGCGCCCATGTTTGCCTTCGTCGTCTTCTGACTGACTGTAAGGAACCCCTTACAAAACAGTTAAGACTGTTTTGGATTAAACATTCTGTCTCTGAGCAGTTGAGTCCTCTACTCTTGCCAGCTACCGGAGCAGCCGTTCCACATTACTATGGTGCTATGCTACTAATATGTATCTGCTGGGGCATAATGTTTTTGTAGCTGCACTAATCTGCAATTACGCCGTCAACTGGCCATTGGAGCCAAATGATTAGATGTTATTTGGAAAGATTGTGTAGCATTAGGCTACCTTTAGGGTTTAATCCCGGGAAACATAATTACTGGGAATGCAATTTCGGGAAACCATTTCCCTTTTCTTTTTGTTTACATTTACAACATATAATCTAAAGAATGTATAGGCCTACAGTTTACTTTCTTGGAACATATGCATTGAAGACAAGGGCTCAATGCAATGGTTATGCTGAGGACAATTTCATTTTTTTTTTAAATATATTTTATATTATATTATTAATATATTTTTTGGGGCTTTTATGCCTTTATTTTGACAGGACAGTAGGCTGACAGTAACGGGGAGAGAGATGAGGGGGTGACACACAGCAAAGGTTGTCGGGATCGGGAGTCGAACCCGCGACATGCTGTCAAGCTGGATCACCAGCGTATATGGTATGCGCCTGGACCGCTAGGCCAGCTGGCGCCCCCTGAGGACAATTTCCGCTTTGCCAGTGGGTGATGCCAACGCTTTTCCCGGTTTTACCACCGGCGGCTTTGTTGAGCCGCCATTGTTTCAATATTTTGGCACTCTTTACCCAATAGTAGAGTCTTCTTTCACTTTTGCCCTGCCATTTGGCGCCCCGCCCCCCCTCTAGTGGTGTGGAGGGGAAAAAGGAGTGGATCTAATATAGAGCCCTGGAGGACCCCAATCAACTATGTATACTGTATACTGTACTGTAGGGTTTAAGAGAACCTGGCAGTATGTGTAAATAATCTATCTAGTTGACCGACGAGTAAGCCTTTTCATGAAGGAGAAACCTATATGGATATATATTTTCTCTTTGTGACATGATGCTCTCCAGTTCTGTTGGCCAGCGTTCAAACGCTGTCACGTGAAACAACATGCTGAAAGATGTTTTCCAGCTTGAGGGATTCATACTGGTCGCTTAATCCCACATGCACTGCATTATGTTTTAATATGCATTGCATATGTTGCTGTAGTAATAGGCCTGCCCTGTTCTTCAAATGTTGATTTACACTTTTGCAACTGAAGCGCGACACGCAGGTCCACTGGCACGGTTCTATGTTTAACCCACAGTATTGGCTTAGCTGCATAAAGCGCACAGAGTTACTTTGAAATGCCGAAGTTAAAATAAATTAATGTTTCGCTAGCTTTGAAGTAATCATTGACTTTATTACTATATCTGACATTGCTTGGCTATTAGAAGGCCTGCATCGCATACTGTGCACATATACACAGTAATACACAACATAGATTAAAGTTGTCAGTCACCACAACTGATTTCAGTATTCTTTATCACATTAAAGAGTAACAGAATGGGTCAAATTAGCAATAGAATACACATTGTATTGATTCAATTGTACATTTATGTTCAGAAGCATCGTCCATAAAACCATAGGGTCTCTGATATTTCATAAAAGCAAAGGTTAACGCCTCATCTGCATTTAGAACGATAATACCTAAACACAGTTCAACATATCGTGCTAAATGTTTAGAAAACAGCAACTTTCCCCCCTCTACGTCAAATCTCTTTGCTGAAAATAGCAGATCTACAAGCGCGCAACACGTTCAGAGCTTGTAGACCGACTATTTTCAGGGAATGTTTCCCTTAGAATAGGTGGTTAGTATACAGTATATATAATGCACTAAAGCAGGTAGGTTTATGTGTATTTCTCCTTGTTGCACTTAGTGCTGCTTGAAGTATGACAAATACATTTTGACCATAGATGTCATTTTCCCATGATTCCTGGGATAGTGTGCTTCTTTAGAAAGATTTGCAGTTTTCGGGAAAGATATTAAAACCCTATTATCTTCCTATATACTTTCATACAGTTTATCAGCCATCAACAGATAAAATAATCGGGGATTCTTTAAGGCCCGGATGTCAAATTCATCACATCTTTATGCTGCTGTTATCGACTGATGAGTGTCCTGCCTCACCATTGGCTGTCAGGCAAGTCAATCATTAGTTTGAGGGCCAACAAGGTGAGAGGAGGGGTCGTGAAGAGGTCAGTCAGGCTTATTTGTTCAGGATATCCTGCCTCACTGAGAGAGTGAGTGAGAGAGAGACAGAGAGTGAGAGAGAGAGTGACATGAGCAGTGTGTGTGTGTGTGTGTGTGTGTGTGTGTGTGTGTGTGTGTGTGTGTGTGAGAGACAGACACAGAGAGAGAGTGCGCGTGCGTGCGTGCGTGCGTGCGTGCGTGCGTGCGTGCGTGCGTGCGTGCGTGCGTGCGTGCGTGCGTGTGCGCAATATGACCACCATGTGTAGGACAATACAACCCACCAAGGACAGTCTGCATACTACAGTAAGAAGTAGCCTTGGGAACCAGTGGTTCCTGAGCCATAGGGCAGGAGCCTATCTCCTGTAACATGAGGCAGCTTGTTGTACAAGTACACCCCCTGGACATGACCCTATGTAACAGGGACCTTCCTGTTCACCCCTTGATGCTGAATGCGAGGCAGGGAGGCATTGGGTCCCATCTTTATAGTCTTTGGTATGACCCGCCAGGGGGATTGAACCCCGACCTCCCAATCCCAGGGCGGACACTCTTAACCACAAGGACACTGAGACCTGCCCGCTAGTATGACCTAATTACCTGGATGTAGATTATTGTGCTCAAAGGCCTAACCCTGCTAGTGGAGAACGTCTAATGGGTTATCTCTATAGTAACCCTGCTAGTGGAGCACGTCTAATAATGGGTTATCTCTAGTAACCCTGCTAGTAGGGCAGGTATTAATTAGAGCTGGGCCATTAACTGAAAATAATATCAAAACCAATATTTAGGGGCACAGGTGGGCACCTAGGCTGGATTACCAGCCTAGGTGCCCAGACAGTTACGCCAACCGTCCGGGCCGAAACAGGATTTTTTAATCGACACCTGAATAATTCAAATAGATTTTTCATAATCGATTACATCGATTGATGTGATTAACCACTTCAACCCTGTATTACTTGTTACAATGGTGGCGTACAAAAATAGCGAAAATAGCCGACCTGCGATTAGACCGGCTATTTGCGTAACTTATTTTATTCGTTATAATCGCTTATCAATCATAATAGAGGCAAAAAGCGTGAAATAACGGTGATATCGATTGCCATCAGCCCAACTAGCAGGTCTGATGCGTGATCCGTAGTAAATCCTCATTACAACACTACCGTCAGGCAAGCCGGCAGGTCCGTGCAGCGAGGTCAAAGGTCAACACCAGACAATAGCGTTACCATGGTAACCTTGAGGGGTGGTGCACCCCCCACCCCTCCCGTGTGTGTGATGAGCGAGGCGGAGGCGGGGGAAGGGTGAAACGTGTACGGTGGGGGGGAGGGGCTAACAGGATCATGTGCGCTCTTCCCCTAAAAACGCCTTGCTGGGTGCTTTTTTACGTGGACTGACTGGTGCTCAGCGCGTGGTCCTGGGACCACCGGGGGGTCCAAATGGACCCTTACGGGGGTCTGTAAACTCTGAGAGTGTGCAAAATGGAACCAAATGGACCCGTACGGGGGTCTGCAACTCTTGAGAGCGTGCACATTTGCATACACTCTCAGAGTTAAATGAACACTGAGTCATTTAGTGTACATTGGGGTCCCAGAGATTCAAATAAAATAATCAAAACAATCAAATGGGGGTCCGTGGACCAATGCATATAAACCTGGGGGTCTTTGAAATTAAAAAGGGGTGAGAATAACTGAACTACGCCATAGAGCTGTGCGAAAGCAACAATATGCACACACACATAACAGACCTACAGAATACAGTATAAACAGAGTATTGTATATATTTTCTGTCAGGTGTAAACCGTGTCCTTTTCAGTGAATGGAGAAAAAAAGAACCTGTGTATACAATAGATCCAATGTAGTTATAATTTAGTCACAAGCTCTTGCTAATACTTTTCATTTGATCAATATTTATAAAACCTGCAGACGCACTTAACCACTTTCAAACTGGTGTCCCTGTTTTGAACATGTCATTATAGGTGAAAACTTTCTAAATCTCTCTAAAATAGTGAAAATAGCCAATCTGCAGGGTGCCACAATGTGGCCCATTGTGAGCTTGCGTAGATTGGATATTTTTTTGCTACTTTTGCATGACACAGGTTTCAGCCTGACAGCAACCATATAAACATTTACATATACACGTGCACACAAACGATTCGTGCGCACGCACACACACACACACACACACACACACACACACACACACACACACACACACACACACACACACACACACACACACACACACACACACACACACACACACACACACACACACACACAGCAGTTTTTACTATGTTTGCATTCAGCAGCAGTGCAAAGGCAAACATTGCTGATTTCTCCATAGCAGCAACAGGCTGCTTTCCATGGGCTCCATGAGCGCTGCACACACCTGTCATCACCACTGGTGAAGTACCAAAAATAAAAGTACTCATTATGCGGACTGTCCCGTTTCACAAGTTCTTCCAAAACTTTACTCTACTTTCCACAAGCTCACAAAATCGGCTTTTTTCGAGCAGCCAAATCATACTGTTGTAAGTTTGCAGATTTGCTATTTTCACTACTTCTTAATTATTTATATATTTTTTTTATTTATGAAAAAAAAAAAAAATCTGGTTGTATTTATTAACTCTCTCAGTGCCACGCCCCGACATATCCCGAGTTTTTCCCGAGTACCCTCAGTGCCAGCACGAGAAATCCCGAGTTTTTACTTTTGACTGTGGTCGCGTTATTCTGTTTATTTTTCATGATCACTTTCGCTTCCTGACTACATCAGACTCACCCGGAGCCGGATGTAAAAAAAAAAATTCATTTCCGGGTCACGTTGTTTTTCTCCGGTGATTTTCGGCCAGAATAGGGAAAGTCACGGTTTTTCACACGGTATAAAAAGCGGACGGAGAGGTCCACGTCTACTCTCTTTGGTCTGGGTGACGATCAGTCATCGTAGTCGTGTATCGCATCGTAATTTAGCGCGATCAACGATTGTCGAAAATGTCAACATCCGGTTCTGACCGGATATGACGTGAGCCTGTTTGGGAGGGGGCGAGTGAGCCAGCGAGATCATCAATGTGTCGATTTGTTGCTCTCTACTGGTAGAACTGTATTATGGGTTTAAAACGCCAATCAGATCATTTATTTGAATGAAAAATTACAAAATTGCAAAATAAAAAAAAACGCAAATTCCTGGCAGTTTGGGAGTACTTTATGAAAATACTCTTGGCACTGAAAGAGTTAAATACTTTTTCATAAATATATATATTTTTTATCTTTTGAAATATGTTTTTTTTTCTAAATGTAGGAAACAAAAGGGGGATATTTACTCGCAACCCATAACAGTGGGTCGCGAAAACAGTGATATAGGATATTCTCTCGTTTAGGCCCGTCACAAATTATTATTACACAATCGCCAGATCATAATTATTTCAGCTAATGGAGCTAATACTTTGCATTCATGTCCATTCATCTGAATTAAAAACAGCTGGATGAAACTAAATGTCATATTTCAACCATCATGTCCACATCGTTTACATCCACAGTGGAAAACTATGGGCATTTAGGGCACCTTATTTTTTTTAAGTTGACATATTTTCATACATTTTCAAAAACAGCAGAACTACAATCTCACAATGCGTCACATCGTGGCACGTTGTGAGCTTGCAAATCGCCTATTTTGAATATTTTGTATCTATTCTTTCTTTGTATATTTTTACATTTGCCTATTTCATTTATGTGTCATATCTTCCATGTGCAAATTTAGTTTATAACGCCTGAAAGTCAAACTGAAATGTCATTCTTAAATATGTGTTCCCATGTTAAAAAAAAAAGCTCAAAACACAATTCGATCGTTAATCACAATTATCTGTATGGCGATTAAGCGTCAGTTAAAATGTCATGATGGTGACAGCTCTACTCGTGTTGTAAGCTAGGGGGAGGGGAGGCAGTTATGGAGCCTGCAGCTCTCATGATGTCTAGACTATTTAGGTCAATTTCATTGTACCATAACCAGAAGAACCAAACCTCTATGTACTGTGCTGTCGTTTCTCTTGACTGTGTGTGTGTGTGTGTGTGTGTGTGTGTGTGTGTGTGTGTGTGTGTGTGTGTGTGTGTGTGTGTGTGTGTGTGTGTGTGTTTGGATGCGTATGTGCATTCATGCATGCATACATGTGTGTTCAAGGTCTGGCCTCGGCCTTGTCCCAGCTGTTCAGTGCAGCAAGGCCACGCACACGCACACACACACACACACACACACACACACACACACACACACACACACACACACACACACACACACACACACGCCATAAAGGATCCATCGTGTCTGAGTGAAACCAGGCTAGTTAAGAATCCTTTATGCTTAAACTGTGGACACACACACACACACACACACACACACACACACACACACACACACACACACACACACACACACACACACACACACACACACACACACACACACACACACACACACATTTGTATTACTACTCGTGAGGACATCAACTTTTTTTATGAACTTGAATCTTACAACTTTTTGCATTTTTAACCCTAACCCTAAAGATGCATTGAGAGCTTATAGATTCCGCTGTGCAACACCATTGTGCATTTTATATAACGCCTTTATCCAAAGCGCTTTACAATGTGCATTACATTCACACACCTATGGCAGAGGAAACCAACCTGGTCATCAGGAGCAGTTCGGGGTTCAGTGCCTTGCTCAAAGACACTTTGACACTATGACCCATGGGGAGCCTGATATCGGACTCTAACTTCTTTTTTTAATTACCTATATATTGTAGGCTTTTCTGCCTTTATTCGGATAGTATAGTGGAGAGTGACAGGAAACAGGTAGAGAGACGTGGAGAGACACACAGAAAAGGTCATCAAGCTCTGGAATTGCACCTGCGACTCACATATGGGCATTAGAGCCCATATGTGGTATGGGCCTAACCACTAGGCCATCGGCGCCCCTAACTGCTCTACACACACATGCACGCACGCGCACACGCCCACACACACACACAACACACACACACACACACACACACACACACACACACACACACACACACACACACACACACACACACACACACACACACACACACACACACCATATGCACTCTGGGAGTTACTCATTAGCAGGAAAATAAACTGAATTTGCATGCCTGTACATGAAAGTATTTCTTTGGCTTATATCCCTTTTTTACACAACCTCACAATAATGATGACAACATTCATCAGAAGGGTGTAAGCTTGAACCGCAAGACTCTCAAACACATGCACGCACGCACACGCGGCCTGTTAAGATGATATCGGCTCAATTTGTAGGTGTACCTTGTTCTGTACCATATCAAAAGAGGAAAGGTAGTCCGGTTTTGCTACCGATGCCTGTAGTTCCGACCGTCTGGAAAACAAGTTAATCGATGGGTTGAAACAACCTTTTTCTCCATGTTGAATATAGATGTGTGTTCATGATCAGGAACGCACATGCACTGCACGTTCAACATGGATGCGCGTTCAAGATCACGTTGAGCCGTCTGCTCCAGTCTAAAGCCAGGCAGAACTAAAATGTAAGACACCTACTGTACTAGTTTTCATCATAGTACTAGTAGTAACATAACTAAGAAGAAAGGGAGTCTACTGCCGCGCCTCAGCCAAACTAAGGCAGGTCCGGTGCGTCAGAGGAGCAGGACAACGCATCATAAACGAGGAGAACACACTGGAGCAGCTCGGACAATTAAAGACTTTTTTATTATTCTTTAGAGACTCTGAGGAAGATCCAGTAGCATTAAAACGCCAGTCATAATGTTTTGTAATTAGCACCTTAATAAAAAAAGGCTATAATTGTCCGAGCTGCTCCAGTGTGTTCTCTAAGTTTATAGTAACATAACTAGTAACTTTTATAATGCAGTGACTAGTAAAGTAACCAAGTTACTTTTGTAACGATCTTGCCCAACGCTGCCTGCTACTGTATGTGGACATTATTGAGACTCCTAACAAAAGTTCAATCTCACCTGAACTGCTTTTTTTGAAGACGCTCTGCACAGTGTTTACAGTAATAATATTTCCTCATCCCTGCAGCTTGTTGTGATATCAACAAATTAAAAACACGTTGAACAACACGCTGGGGTGGCAATAGTAGGCTACCGTACGTGTGTCAGCTTTCAGTCTTATTCAAACACAGAAGAACAACGCTTGGCATGTCTGCATGGAGCTGGATATTACACTACACCTCACTTTCACTTCAGTCTGTTTTTCCCACGATGCCCTGCGCACACACACACTACACACACCACAACCAGTGTGACACATCAGAAGTACCACCCAAAAATGTGCGAGCCATGCGCTGCCTTCCCTCTCCTTCTGAGTCACCTGTTGATCTGTGTGTGTGTGTGTGTGTGTGTGTGTGTGTGTGTGTGTGTGTGTGTGTGTGTGTGTGTGTGTGTGTGTGTGTGTGTGTGTGTGTGTGTGTGTGTGTGTGTGTGTGTGTGTGTGTGTGTGTGTGTGTGTGTGTGTGTGTGTACTGTGAATTCCTTAGCAAGGTGAGTGACCCACATTCTCAGGCCTTCCCCGTAGGGTTTGTAAATCAGTGCTGGTGTAATCCCTTCCTCCTCAGCCACACACACGCACGCACGCACGCACGCACGCACGCACGCACGCACGCACGCAATAGTACTACTGCAGGTAGTTATATAATCCGTCATAATCTGCTGCTATGGCAAGCCTTAAATGCACATGCACGCACACACAGACACAAAAGCGCACTCACACACCACACACGTGCACACAGTGCATGAACAGCATGCTGGTAGTGTTTGACAGACAGCTGTCAAACATTATAGAGTATGACTCGAGTCTTATACTAGAATAATCACAAATGACTCCCAAACATGATTATCAAATCCACGGGATGGCTGTAATGGACATAGTGTCCTAAAATATAAAAAATACAAAATAAAACACTGAAGAAAAATGTAGCCATAAATTAGTCTTCTTTTCTTTTTTTTTGCCGGATCAGGTGGCTAGCCTAACAGACTTGCATGTCTTTGACCGACTGACTGAGCAAAGCCGTTACAGCACTGGTCAGCCGGTTGGCCTGACAGCGAGCTAGGGGCCACTCTTCCGACCAGGCAGATAAAGGATTATTTGGATTTCTTAAGATTCATTGATTTCTTGCTAATTTAACCCATTCAATCCAGGGACGCATCTCTGTCATTTTAGATGTCTTTGGCCATTCAAAAATAGAAGATGTACAAGCTCATTGCTGGGACACCCAGCTTGTAGATCTGCTATTTTTGAAAGATCGGGAACATGTGTGCAAATCTTTGAATATATCTTTTTTAAAGCGAACATTTGTAATATATTTTGTTCCAGGGACCTCCAGAAGCAAAGATTTCAGTTACATGTTCTTTCAAAAATATATATGTATTCAAAGATTTGCACAAATGTTCAAGACTTTTAAAAAATAGGCTATTTTTGAATAGCCAAAGTATAAATAAATGGGTATAGCTCATATCTAAATCAACACAGATGCGTTCCCGGATTGAATGGGTTAAGTGCGAGTTCCGTTCCATCGCCGTGGCTTATTTAATTCCCCGCTCAGTAACCAGGGTAACACATGATGCCGCTCAGCTATAGCCTGCTCCTCCTTAGCGTGTAGATTGTAATCAAATGTAATGTTATGTCATGTGATCTGCTAGTTCAGTACACTTCAACAACAAATGTCACTATGGATCACTACAGACATTTGCAGATCAAATGGAAATGGTAAATGGTGCATTTACATTGTGTCTTTCTACAAAGTGCTTTTCAATGTATTCAACACTCACCCTTTCACAAACACATTCACACACCGACGACAGAGGATGCCATGCAAGGAACCAACCTGCTCATCAGGAGCAGTTAGTTAGGAGTTCAGTATCTTGCTCAAGGACAATTTGACACACAGCCAGCAGGAGCCAGGGATCGACCCGGGAACCGTCCAATTTCAAGACGGCCGCTCTATTTCATATCCATAAATTCACATTATAGACTCTAACAAATTTCCCATGATTTAGCAAAATGCCCATGAAACCAGTTTCAACTTGTTTTGAATTGTCACAAGCTTGCTTTTGGGGGTTGTTCAAAGGGCAAAATACAACAATCAATTGATTCTTATCCACTTACAAGCTTCAGCTTATTTGATAAAAAAACACCAAAGGAACACAGTAAAACTTCTCCCTGCCCTTGTGTTTATCCATGATACCATATTTAAGAGACAAGACACTGGCTTAACGTATACTACGCTACACACCGTCTAAAGACAGTTGACTTGAAATTGGTTGAAATTACACACCCACTGAAACCCCCCCCCCACACACACACACACACACACACACACAGACCTTGCCCCCACGTGTAACTCATCAGATAGCATTTTCTCCTGCTACTCCTCACTATGGAGCATGTGCAAGCACGCACACACACACACACACACACACACACACACACACACACACACACACACACACACACACACACACACACACACACACACACACACACACACACACACACACACACACACACACACACACACACACACACACACACACACACACACACACACACACACACCACGTGCTGCGCTTCTGCCGGCTCATGTGACAGTGCTTTCCCTTCTGACAAGAGGACATGCTGCTGGCATAGATTCACCACATACTAATGTCCATGTTCACACACGCACGCACGCACGCACGCACGCACGCACGCACGCACGCACGCACGCACGCACGCACGCACGCACGCACGCACGCACGCACGCACGCACGCACGCACGCACGCACGCACGCACGCACGCACGCACGCACGCACGCACGCACGCACGCACGCACGCACGCACGCACGCACGCACGCATACTGTATACTCACCAGTGTCACCACATACTAATGCCTGTGTTCGCACACAGTAGAGTCTATACTCCCCACACACTCCCTCATACTTAGACTGTGTCTTATCACGCTTGCATTCCTGCACATTTAACTGGGAGAGGGTCGGAGGCGATACGGACAGTTAGAGAAAAACTCTGCCGTGCAGAAGGGAGTGGAACCGCCTTGTTCCACTCTCAAACCCCAAGCGTGGCCAGTAGATAGACAGATAATTAGACCTTTATTAATCCTTCAGGGGGGAATTCAGTCACCAGAGGCAGCACAACAGTTAATATACAGATACAGAGTGAGAGAGGTACTGAAAAATACAGCAAGGGTAGCGGCACGATAACTAGAAGACAAGATAAAAAAAAAACATTAGTACACCTCCAGTGACTTGCACTATGTAGAAACAAGCAAACAGCCAATAACAGTGTGATATCAGCTTCCCGCACTATGCATGAACAAGGCTCAAACACACACAATCACAGTGTCGTTGACGACATCAACAGAATACACTGATACCAATATATAATATTGACACCGGTATTATCAGTACAATAGCTACACCCTACAGTGCTACTGAGGAATAGAATACACCAATACAATACAGTCTGCGTGCAAGTATGTCAGAGTAAACGTGTTTGTACGGTATTGGGCAGACGTCAAAACAAGGGAAGCTAGCCGAAACCATCCTTTGAGTTCAGACAAACTGTTTGTAAACAGAAATGCGTGTCAGAAAAACCACACTCAACATTATCACGTGTGCATCTTATTGCCTGGCTGCAATAAATAAAGATATTCTCTCATCCCATTCGTGCCAGTCTACGTACAGTAACATTTTGTGTAGATTGGGGTTCCAGAGATAGGAAATTGTCAAAAGGAGGACTCTTTGGCGATTGGTTGATACTGGATTATCCCTGATCCCGATTGGGTCGTTTAGATTTGCAAACGAGAAAACACCGCCTTCTACAGCGTCACCAGACCCTGAATGCGAGGCTAGCGATTTCAGGGGCTGGAGCCAGGCTAGTTACGTGGCCTAATGCACATCAACCTGAGGGTCCTTGAAAGGTTGAGAATCACTGTGTTAAATGTAATCCTTTTGGTATTTAGTGTGAGATCAGAATAAGCAGAGTAAGCATGAACCCTAATCAATAAACAAGGTAAATAATCACATAAATAGAGTGCAGAGAGAACTGCTATGTCGTAAGGTAGAGTCTGAGGATGAACCTAGCATCTGTCTAGATAAGACAGATAGCATCAAGAAGACAGTGCTTTTGGCAGATAACGATATTCACACACACACACACACACACACACACACACACACACACACACACACACACACACACACACACACACACACACACACACACACACACGC
Organism: Gymnoscopelus braueri; assembly: GCF_963280865.1. Classification (NCBI taxonomy): domain Eukaryota; kingdom Metazoa; phylum Chordata; class Actinopteri; order Myctophiformes; family Myctophidae; genus Gymnoscopelus; species Gymnoscopelus braueri. Next base: position 49,140,867 of record NC_137619.1, on the reverse strand, counting down.
ACACGCACACACACACACGCACAGATTGCACACACACACACACACACACACACACACACACACACACACACACACACACACACACACACACACACACACACACACACACACACACACACACACACACACACACACACACACACACACACACACACACACACACACACGCAAAGCCTCACCTGTGCAGCGGTCAACGGCAGCAGAGACGTAGATCTCCTCTTCCTCAGCTCCACACACTTCCTCAGCTTGCAGATCTGGTGTCCTCTCCTGCGGTTCAGGCAGCAGCTGCACTGTCCGCAGTTGTTCTTGCGGCGGCACGGCTCGCACGCTCCGCAGCCCCGCCGCTTCTTCCGCTCCCTCTTCGGGGGCCGCCTGGCCGCGGCCCCCTCCGGACCGCCGAGATCCTCCCCGTATCCCCCGCCCCACGCCTCCTCCGACTCCTCGGTGTCCAGGGATAGGGAGGAGCGGGTGCTCTCGGAGCTGCAGGAGAAGGAGAGGGAGAGGATGGTCTCCTGTAGGGTGGGGGTGGAGGTGGAGGAGGTGGAGGAGGAGGAGGTGCCGGGCATGCAGCCCGGGTCTGGGGCGTCCGACACCGGCAGCCTGCCGTTTCGGGGCTTTGGCTCAAATGCAGCCGCGAGGAAATCGGCGCTCGACTGGAGGAGTGGCGACGGTGACAGTGACAGTGACAGCGAAGATCTGTCCTTCCGGCCGTACGGCTCCACATGTGATGAGATGTCTTTGGTGTGAGTCCTTACCGGAGAGTAGGCCTGTCATGGTCATGAAAGTTTAAGTTGACGATTAATTGGCAAACAAATAAACCTTTAAGACCTGAGGACGATTCTACAAACGCCCTCTAAATTGGTAGATCTCACACTTTCAAGAATTTTCTAAAATCTTCAAAAATAGCAGATGTACAAGCTCACAGCGTGGCACTAAGTGACCCGCTGTGAGCTTGTATATCTGCATTTTTTTGATAGCCTAAAACCTAAAATGACCAAGACGTTTTCCCGGTTTTAATGGGATAATTGTGATTAATTGTGTTTTTTGGCATTGAACTTTGGAATATAATAATAAAAAAATACATTTCTGTTTGACAAAAGGCTTTGTAAGCATAAAATGCACAAGGCAAATAACTTAATTAATACAATGAAATGACTGACAATGACCGGAACCGATAATAAAAATAAATAATGTACTATGTCCAAAACAGGCCACATAGTTAATTACTTTGTACTTCAAATTAAAGTCATTTATACAGGTGAAAGGAAATGCTTCTGACGATTATGCAAATAGTTCACATAATTGCAATGAGGCGAATATGTAATACTTGTGACAGAGCCTACCAGTGACAGGACTTGTCCATGGTCATGACGGGGAGGAGCCTCCTGGCTGGGAGGAGCCTCCTGCCTGGCATGCAGGAGCGCATGGAACCCACAGCGGCTGACAGCCATAGTGTCGGGGGTCATGGGGTCGGTCTGCGACATCGGCCTCGACTCAGGGAAAGCGGAGGACGCTGGGTAATGGAGTTTAGCACCGTGGGTGATAAGCCGGATGTCGTGACCGCACCGGTTCGGAGCCTCGGGTACGAGCGGCTCTGAGAGGGATGACAGGGCTTTGGTGGGTTGTGAGGTAGCTGGGTTGGAGAGCGCTGACTCTGCCTGCAAGACAATAAAACAAATAACAACCATTAGACATGAATTACGAGGCGCCGCTGGCCTAGTGGTTAAGGCGCATACCACATATAGGCTCTAATGACAGCGAGTTGCAGGTTAGATTCCCGAGCCCGACGACCTTTGCTGTGTGTCACTCCCCGTCTCTCGCTCTACTGTATACTATCAATTGAGGCTATGCACGTGACATCATCGTACCCGGAAGTTATGCAGGAACACCTACTGAGTGGCAAAAAACAACATTCTGGCCGTGACAGCCCATACACCCAAACAGAGAAGTTCGATCTGATTGTATTAAACAACTTTAAACTCATCAACATGGCAGCTGTACGGAAAGCTTGAATTATCCTCTTTCTATCTGCAAAGTTTTTGTTTAATAAAAATCCACCATAGACATGTTATGAGCTACTTTCTGTCAATAAATTCCGTGCAGGTGATTATTTTTCTCTAAGTGTCAGAGTTTGGAAGCGCTAGTTTTCAATAAGGCAACGTCCTGCTGCCTCCTGCATTATGTGCAATTTAGAAACAGGTGATACGCAAGACCGGTGATTTCCAACGAGCGCTTCCAAACTCCAATGTTTCATGCTGCTCAATGTTTTGCCACTCAGTCTAGATGAGGGGGGCGTGTCCCGGTGGAAAAGTGAAGCATGTGCATACTCTCTATAAAGGCAGAAAAGCCCCAAATATATATATATAAAAAAAAAAAAGACATGAGTTACAATTAGATGCACTCGCATGCTGCCTGAAGGGTCGAACGACGCATCACACTACGTGTGTCACAACATTGTGAGTTTTGAGCATTCATATTGTCTGCGACTCGTTGACACGACAGTGTTGCCACAAAACGTAAACAAGGAAGTGGATGTAGTCACGTGCATCTTCCCAAACTTTCATTTTTCCGGTGGTACGTGACACAGTTGGCTTTTTTTTCTTTGTCGTTTGGACGTCACTTTAGTCTGCACTTTCTTATGGGTTTTTAAGAGAGATATAAAACTGATTTTATATCTCTCACAGAAATGTGTGTGGGGAGGAATCAATTGGCACAACGACTAAATGGGTGAGAAAAAGAGGTACACATAATTGGGTAGGCCTACTCTAAATTAAAAGGTAGGGTAATTAATTTTCTTTGGTTAATAAGAGTTAAATAGCTCTATATTCTGATAGTAATCATTGCTATAGAGTGTTTGTTCACAAACGTCTCCATCTCCATCTCTCTCCAGCTCTTTAGTAAACCGAAAATGCATTTTCAGGTCGGGATACCAATTTTATCCAATCAGGATAGAGAACTCAGACAGGATACAGATTAAACAAGTGAAATTTGAAGTGATGACACAAAGAAATGAGCAGACAAATCGGAAGTGGAACACTAAAATGAAGCTGATAAATGGGTACTCTCTCCTGACTGGCTGAATGTTTCTTTTTATTGACGAGCTGGAGAGATGGGGGGACCCCTGTTACATAAAACAAAAACACTATAACAATGAGTTAGAATATAGACTAATAGAGCTTTAACCTTTTAACCAAAAAACATTTGTTTTAGCCAACAAATACCAATTACCCTACCTTTAAGAAAATAAAAAGCGAGCTGACCTGAGTCAACGGGATCAGTCCGTCAGTGGAGTGATGATGAGGCACGTGAGGTTGGGAGTCAGCAGGACTGATGTAAACACAAACACCCTTCTCCTCTCTTTCCTCTTCCTGCTCCTCCTTCTCTTCCTGGGGGTCACACACCTCCAGCACGCTCTCCTCCTTCTCTGCAGTCTCCCCGCTGTGTCGCTTCTCGCCAGGGCTGTCATCACATTTTGGTCGACGATTAAGTGCGATTAACGATTTCATTGTGTTTTTTTTATTGGCATTGAACATTAGAATATATAAATCAAACTGACATTTCTGTTTGGCCTCTTAGGCTTTGTAAGCAAAACTTGCACAGGGCAGATAATGACAAATAACTTACCATTAAACAAAATAAACTATGGACAAAACAGGCCAATGCATTTAATAATATTATGCTTTCAAAGGTAAGACAAAAAATGCTGATCAACAAGCTCACAACGCATCACATCGCACCATGTTGTGAGCTTGCAGATCTGCTATTTTTGCACATTTTTACAAGATGATTTTACACAGATAAATTGAAAGGATTCTCATGATCATGCACAACAATTGCGATCATCTCAAATAAGTGTGATCGTGCGATGATGTAACAACTGTGCCAGGCTTACCTCTCGCCTCCTCTCATCGACTGTGAACTCTCTTCCTTGCTGTGCTGGTGAGTCTCATCTTCTCTGGTAACCTCGTGAATAACGCTCACTCTTTCTTCCATCCTTGCGCGTGCCGGGACAAACGTGTGCTCTCTCTCCTCACCGGGGTGACTGGAGTTATTTTGGGGTTCACCAGGGTGACTTGGGTTATTTCGGGGTTCACCGGGGTGACTGGAGTTATTTCGGGGTTCACCGGGGTGACTGGAGTTATTTCGGGGTTCACCAGAGAGTCTGAGGTTATTTTGGGATTCGCCAGGGTTACTAGGGTTATTTTGGGGTTCACCGGGGTTACTAGGGTTATTTTGGGGTTCACCGGTGTTACTAGGGTTATTTTGAGGTTCAGGAGAACTGTGATTTTCCCCCTGACTTTCGTTGTCCTCTTGCGGGCCGACGCTAGCCTGCTGAGCCAACTCAATGGGTCTGTCAGTGTCTTCACTGCCATCGTTGGCATCACCATCATCCCCGCCCTGCACAGGGCTTCCAATTACAGAGCTCAGGTTGACCTCATCACGACAGTGGGCGGGGCTAATAACGCCGTCACAGCTGCGGTGTGCGGATGACTCTTCCCGTACGACGTCACAAAGAGGGGGAGGAACATCCGCTTCAAGATGGCTCCCAGGCTCGACTTCTACTTCCTGCTCTTTGACTTGAGTCACGGCGTCAACAACATCCGTTTCCAGAGCAACGGGGGCGGCTTCCTCACCGTTAGCGACGTCTGACTCCTCCCCTTCCTCGTTAGGAGCTGGATCGCCATCGCCGTCTGTTTTTTGGGGCTCCTGTCTTGCATTCCTGTCTTTAGGGCTGTCACAATATGGTCATTTTAGTTGAAGATTATTTGTCGTACATAAAATTGCGATTTAACAATTTAATTGTGTTTTTGACATTGAATATTGGAACATATACTGTAAATACAAATTACAATTCCGTTTGTTCTTTTAGGCTTTGTAAACAAAAATTGCACAGGGCAGATATGACAAATAACTTATATAAAGAAATGTATGACAATGACCACTACCAATAATCAAAATAAATAATCTACTATGGCCAAAACAGGCCATGCATTTAATAATGATATACAAAAACAAAAAATAGCCAATCTACAAGCTCACAATGCGTCATATCCCGACAAACTGTGAGCTTGTAGATCGGCTATTTCCGCTATTTCTCTTGTAAATCTGCTATTTTTGGTATTTTTCAACAGATGAATTCTTACAGATGAATGCAAAATAATTGCGATTATCTCCAATAATTGCGATCAGGCGCTTGTGTGATGAGTGTGACCGATCCTACCTGTCTTGGCATAGCGCTGCACCTCTCCCCGCCTTCCCCCTGATGGCGCTCTTCTTCTGTGGTCCCCTGTTAGGTTTCAGAGCTTGCTGGCAGGGTGTAACGGACACCCGTCCGCCCCCCCTTGGGGACTTCCTGCTCCCTGGGGGGCCTTCAAATTCACCGTAGATGTTGGGCGCCTTGCACAGCCGCCTAGGTCTATGGGATCCTCTGTCCTTGGGAGTGCGCTGGTTAACCCGAGCGGGCGACCTCCGCGTTCCCTGGCTCACGCTGCTTCTCGCCCCACACGGGCTGCGGGCGTCCTGGGTCTGCTTGGGGACCACAGGGTTATCATCGTTAACTAAAAACTCTAATGAAATAACCACAACCAGAATTGATAAAACATTTTAGTTAACTGGAATCAAAATAAAAACTAGGCTTTTACAAATAAAAAAATAACTAACAAAAAAATGTACTGTGTGTATACGAAACTAGAACTGCTAAAAATGATAGAGAAAATGTCCTTAGTCTTAGTCTCAATATTTCATATGGAAGCCTAATATTTTGGGTGAATATGACATCTTATCTTCCAATATGTTAAGCTACAATATGTCAGTTTTAAGCCCTGTTGTCAAATTGGTCTAAATCTTGTGATGCATTTTGAACTTGTAGATCTGCAATTTTTTTGCTATTTTCTTTAGGTTTTCTTGAATCTTGCCCAGTGACAAATACCCCATATTATAATAAGAAAAGTCTAACTAAAACTAATACAAACTAGGCTAAAACTATACTATATATACATATACAAACTAAACTAGCCAAACCTCGCTTTGAAAACTAATCACATAAACGGAAATTGAAAACAAAATAGTCGAAAGAAACAAAATAAAAACGAAAACTAATGACAAAGGCAAAACCCTTATGACCTTGGCCTGGGATCTGGTGGTGGACCTTTTGGGTTCTGCGGGTGTTGTTTGGAGCCTGGTGACGGCTCTCCCTCTGGGGTTACTGGCGGTGGAGGTGTTACTGGCGGTGGAGGTGTGCCTGGCGCTGGTTCTTCTCTGGGCAGGTGGTGGCTGTCGTCTCCCAGGCCTGTCACCACCACGAAATGTTAGTTGATGATTAGTTTCTCGTGCAGATAATTGCGATTAATGATTTAATTGTGCAATTGAACATTGGAACATGTGACATTGACACTTCTGTAAGCCTTTAACAACTTAAACCCTATATACTGTATGGTTGAGCAGAGTCCGGGTCTTTTCCGTTTTCTGTTATTGTGGGGAAAGCATTCGCTGAAAATAGCCGATCGACAAGCTCACAACGCATCGCGTTGCGAGCTTGTCGATCTGCTATTTCCTGCGAAAGCAGAAATGTATAATATACATTTCATATTATGACAAATAACTGAAATATGCCAAGAAATGACTGACAATGACAGATGGCAATAATCAAAATAAATATGTCTGTACTACTGTGGCCATAATAGGCCATAAAACGTAATCATTTTACACTGTCAAAAATAACAGAAATAGGCAGTGTACAAGCCTATTTCCAAGCTCGCACTACGTTGCGAGCTTGTAGATCACCTATTTTTGCTATTTTTCAACAAAAGACTTGAAATGATGAATGGGAACGATTATGCAAATACAACTGTGATTAAATAATTGCGATCACGTGACACGTCAAATAATTGCGATCAAGCGATGATGTAATAATTGTGACTGTGGCTTACTGTCTGCCGGGGGCTTTGGAAGTGACAGGCATGACTGAGGCTGTGGAGGGGAGGAGGTGGTCTGGAAGCCAGCATGGGAGCCCTGGAGAACGCCTGGTCTAACTCTTATAAAGCACCTGAACTTGTACTTTTTAAATCTGTCTCTTTGTTCGCTTTATTTTCAGCACCAAGGATGAAAGGAACACTTCACATGGTCAACCGTCCCATTTTCAAACAGCAGCTGAGTGCACGACCTGAAGAGATACATTAGAAATGAGAAGAAACAATGTCAGAATGTGGTGGTTTGTTTCTCCCCCCCCACAAAATAGCATGCAATCACACGATAGAAACCTACAATCTGTCATTATGACGACCCCAAATTAAAAGTTGGAAGCGCTGAAAAGACAATCCCTGTAATGAACTCATCACTTGTGTTATTACATTCCTACTGTGATTAAAGCCAATGTCACTAACACACCAAAAACCCATTTATATTGGCATGTAACAGCATTCAGCAGGTAATGTAATAATGCAGGCTTACATAAGTAAGAAAAAGTAAGCATTTCAAAGCCCTATAATATAGAGCCTACATAATATGCAATGTAATGCAGATTTTCAGAAGTAAATGGAAGCATTTAAATGCAGTGGTGGAAAAAGTACTCACATTCTTTACTTAAGTAAAGAATACCCTATTGTTGAAATAGACCGTTACATTACATTACATTATGCAGATAGCCCATTTGGCTATTTTCAAATTGCCAAAGTATATATATATATATACTGTAGGTCTGAAGTGGTAGTAACTACAAAGTAACTAGTAACTAAAGTTTTCAAATAATTGTGTAATAGTGGAGTAGAAGTACAATATTTGCCTTTGAGATGTAGTGGAGTAGAAGTAAAAGTATAAAAAAATGTAAACACTGCAGTAAAGTAAAAGTATCTCAAAATTGTACTTAAGTACAGTGCTTAAGTAAATGTACTTAGTTACTTTCCACCACAGTTTAAATGCATTATATATATATATATATATATATATATATATATATATATATATATATATATATATATATATATATATATATATATATATATATATATATCATGTATATGTGCTTGTAGCGTGGCTTCACAGTTAAAGGGCACAACAAGCACATTCAGAAGTGGTCTCTGTGGAAGAAGAAGTCAGATCCTGTTTTCGCTCTTGACTGGCGGAAGAGGTCTTTAACTACCATGTTTTTTTTTAAAGCCCTTGTTTATTACTTTTTGCACTTGACCGACGAATATCCAAACCAAATATCAGTCACTGTTCGAAACCAACGTCGACGGCACACACACAAAAAAAAACGTTTTCCCTTTTTGTTGTATAATATAAAAAAAAAACGTTCCATGCACTTTCAGTATTTAAAAAAAAAACACGTTGGGGCTTCTTTTTTTTTTCTTTTAAAGGCAACGAACGAATGCTCCTTTAGCCCACAGAATACTTGACATACCAGAGAAAGACAGTTGCAGTAAGCGGCTAATAATACTCCTCCATGCAGTCAGACGCGCACGGAGCGTGCACCACCACCGTGCCTCCTATCGTCGTCTCTCCCTCCGCCTCCTCCTCCTCCTCCCCGCTGAACGACGCACCACCGCCGCGGTGGAGGGATCCTGCTGCCGCGGCCGTCCGTAGTATCATGGACCCTGGCGGACGGCTACTATTAAAAATGTATCGAAAAAAAAATATATTGGCTACAATGTAGGTGTGTGGACACGCGCCCACCGCGTAGTTACAATGTTACAACACACACACACACACACGCGCGCGCGCACGCACAGCACACCCGTTTCAGAATGTAAATGCCCTCTCTCTCTCTTATGTCAGTTCCATCCAGGGCAGCCCCACCACCATCCCTCTTTACACACACATACACACACACACACACACACACACACACACACACACACACACACACACACACACATGCATCAGACGCAACCCTGAGGTCTCTCTCTACTCTCGCCAGTCACTCGCGTTGCCAAAAAAGGACAGAGCTACAAGCTCACAGCGCTTCGCTTCGCGACGCGTTGTGAGCTTGTAGCTCTGTTCTCTTTTGGCGAGGGCTCGAGAGTGAAGAGTCGTGGGGAAAACCCGGAATGGATTCTCTGTCCGAAACATAAGAAGTTAAAATAGGTCCGATCTTGTGTGTTTTTTTTACCCCCTGCTGGCTGCTCCTGTAGTTGTATGCAAAATGAATAAATAAATACATGAATAAATACATAAGTAAACTGTAAATAACTATGACACGTGTTAATTTCACGTTCATTCCTCGGTTCGAACTCAAGTGCTCTATTATTGTATATTGTGTTTTGTAACGTTGTAACGGTGTGCTATTTTGGCCGCTGCACATGTACCAATGCACTCATATCATTATTATTATTATTATTATTATTATTATTATTATTATTATTATTATTATTATTATTATTATTATTACCCTTATTTTTAATTTATGTTTATTATTATTATTTTCCCCGCTGGCTGCTCCTGTAGTTGTATGCAAAATAAATGAATAAATACGTAAATAGACACATAAATAAATAAACAAACTGTAATAAGTCATATATGATCACATGTTAATTACCACGTTATTTTACATTATTATTGTTATGTGCTTTGTAACGTTGTGTTAGTGGTAGTGCTATGTTGACCTCTGGTGGTCTCCCTAAAAAAGACCAAAACAACGACAAACAGAAATAACCTTGAGATAAATCTCAAAGTAACTTCCTAAAATAAAAATAATTTCTATAACATACCAATGCACTCATGGGGTAAAATATACATTATTTTGCTACTGCCACGTTGGAGGATGTTACGTGATCTAGGATAATAAATGATTATAATAACTATTATCATTATTATTGTTTTTATTATTATTATTATTATCATTATTATTATTATTATTATTATTATTATTATTACCCTTATTATTATTATTATTATTACCCTTATTATTATTATTATTATTATTATTACCCTTATCTTGTTATGATTTTTCGTCAAACTTACATTTTGAGTTATATTAAATCTAGAGAGCGGACTGCCCTGCTCCCACCTATTCATTTCAAAGAAAGTTGCTCACAAGCACATGAGGCACCCAAACGCACACCCTTCTTATATACCTTGCCCTTCTTCCGGAAATGGCTCCAACGTTGGAACCACTAGAGCAGGCGCACCGAGGCGCACCAGCGTTTCAGACGGTTGAAGCATGCGCAGTAGAATTGTAAACGCTGAAGTCTTGCAGTACCAGATTTGGCCACCAGGATTCAGTAGCGTCATTGATTCGGGGGCTTGAATGGCTCTGGTCAGCTCCACAAGAACCTCGACCCTTCCAGTCAACGTCAGGACGACGTCATCCGCCCTCGACAGACAGACAGTCAAGTTTGGTGCCGTCGGGCGAAGGGCATGAAACATGACAGTAGTCTAGACTCTAGAGTGTTTATGCGTGGATTTTGGAAGTGTAGCGTAGCAGTCATATTCATGGATGATAGATTATTATTTTAACTTCATAACTGTAGATGATCAGTCAGGACATGTTGAAGAAGAAGTGACAGTTGACAGCACAGAGGAGCTGTGTTTATACTTCCAGGAAGAAGAGGATGCTGTTGGTCTGCATTGATATCTTCATCTGACAACTCAACCTTACTGCTGTGAAGAAGTCACACAATTAATCACTTATCTTGTGAGTATTATGATGATATGATCATACTTGTTTTTGCTGCGGGTTAAAGGTTTTCCTATCTGTTTGACCAGCAGATCGAGTGGGCACTTGATCAGACATGGGCACGTTTTTATTTATTTTCAGTGGTGGAAGAAGTACTCACATTTTTTACTTGAGGAAAACTATCTATACTGCCATGTAGAAATACTCTGTTACAAGTAAAAGTATGTAATTCAAGATTCACTTGAGTAAAACTACAAAAGTATTGGCATCAAAATGTACTTTTTTGCAGGTCCCTGAGGTCAGCAGACCAGGGTCTATTGGTCATTCCTCATACCAGGTTAATCACCAAAGGTGACAGCTTTTCAGTCTGTAGCGCCTAGACTCTGGAATGCCCTCCCGTGTGGCCTGAGAGCTGCAGCTTCTGTGACTATTTTTAAGAATCAGCTAAAAACTCTGTTGTTTCTACAAGCTTTTGGGTAATGTCACTGAGGTTTCTCCTCCAATGCTGAAATATGTCTGCTTTTGTTATTGTTTTCTCTGAGATGCATTGTGTTTTTGTTCTGTTTCCTTTTCATTTGATTGTTTTTTGCTGTATTTTTTTTTCTGTTTATGTAAAGCACTTTGTGAGTCCTCTCTGTGAAATGTGCTATACAAATAAAAATTACTTACTTACTTACTTACTTACTTAAAGTACCACAAGTAGAAAGTACTCGTTATGCAGAATGTCCCATTTCACGAGTTTTCAAATGTATAAAAAATGTATAAGAATTTGAAAATAGCAGATCTACAAGCTCACAATGTGTCGCATGGCGAAGCATTGTGAGCTTGTAGATCTGCTATTTTCAAATGGCCGAAATGTGTATAGGGCTGAAGTGGTTAATGTATGTTTTGTAATAATAATCGAAATCTAAAAGTAACTAAAGTTTTCAAATAATTGTAGTGGAGAAAAAAGTTCAATATTATTTGCATCTGAGATGTAGTGGAGTAGAAGTAAAAGTATTGAAAATTAGATAAACTCCAGTAAAGTACAGTACTTGAGCAAATTACTTTCCATCACTGTTTATTTTTTATTATCTTTTTGAAAAGTGGGCACTTGAGAATTCTTCGTAGATATTTCGGGAAGGCTACTTGGGGGATAACCTCTGTCTGTGTTAGTAGTGCCCAGTTTAGTTTACCCGTGCCCACTTTGTGTTAGTGCTCTGCATTCAGTGACCAGTTTTCTCCTGGGCCCACGTTGTTGTGGTGCCCACCCTCCATGTATTAATGGGGTCATACCTATGTGCCCCGGGTTCTATGTTCCCCACTAAGGTTATGGTTAGGGTTAGGTTTAGGTTAGGTCCTATATTCCCCGCTCTCCCTAGGAAACGGGGAACATAGGACCCGGGGAACATAGGACCCGGGGAACATAGGTACGGTCCCGTATTAATTCTCATCATCCAGTCACTGTTGCTTTGACATCGAGTTTTAGATAGTTGGCATCCGTGTCATTTGCACGGCATCAATACACTTTCCATACGTGCAGAGAGCGTGCAAAGTTATGACTGGAACTATGGTGATTATTACTGACGGTTATTGTTGGACTACCGTCTCTCGTGTAGATTAAGTTCACACTATCTTATTTTTATCTGGCGTGGTTTCACCTGATTTGGAACTATGTGAAATATGTGGTGCAACCAATTGGTCTTTAAGTACACCTGCTCCTCCTTTCTTTAACCCCACCCCATGGCGGAATTATGCACACGCGACACACCTGCTTGTTAATGTTTCTGCAAGAGCACGTACACACCTGCATTATGATGTTCCAAACATCATGTACATACTTTACCTGCTATCACACAATGCTATCTGTATGTGAACTTGTACGATCACAGTTCACTGAACATGACTGAGTAACAGACAACAGTTATTTCCCCCCTCTAACCGTAGTAATGGGTGCTGCACCCATCGATGCATTGGACTCCTGAGCAGCACCTGTCCCGCGATGACGTCGGAGGCCGTGGTCTCGGCTCCTCCTGCCCCCATAACTGCCCCCATAACCCCCTCAGCCCAGAGGGACTACCACTTCCTGCGCTCCTTCGTAGCTGGAGGTAAGAGCGCCTGATAGTGACACCTCACTAGAACAATCATTTGGTTCCCACTCCGACTCCTTTTGGGGTATTTTTGAACCGGGGTAGCCTGGAAACCAGATAAATCTGCCAGTGCAAAAAAGAAAAGAAGCCCTCTGCAGATTGGGTCTGGCCCCGCTCGGTTGTGATTGGATTTCGCTGCCCCCGAAGTTGTGGGGCACCAATCAGGGCCCAGTATGCAAATATGGGTTCGGGTTTATCACCAGAGGCATTCTTTTTATCCGCCCCTTGGAAATGCAGATTCCAGACTAATATCGACACAGTGATATTAGAACCGAGGACCTTCTGTCTCCCAGCGGAGTAAAAACATGGCAGGCTGCGTGAGGCAGTGATGTAAGCAACACAGCTGCAGCTGATCACGTTAATAATGGTTGTGTTAGATTTAGGTGTGCCAGTAATGCAGTCAATACTGTTGACTGCTGTCTCTGCTTGCACGTTGGCACACCCCATGGCTCTGGGCACACCTAAATCGAACACACCCATTATTAATTTAACTAGCAGCAGCTGCATTGCTTTGTAGCCTGCCATGTTTTTAATGTGCTGTAGTTTTTAATCTGAACTGGAAAACAAATGGCAAAACCTGTGTAGGGTTTCATGTGCCTTTTAAAATCTTCCACAGCACAATGTTTTGCATATTGATATGATACATAATGCTGAAATACGTATTTGTTTCTAATGCCCAAAATCGTGTATGTTTGTTGGAATACTGGTAACATTATGCCTTTGAGAGAATACTTGCGAATGTTTCTTGCTCAACAAGCCTGTTCAAAGGTCACTGACAGTTTCCTCACTATTGCCCATCACACCATATCGCACCATAATAGACTGATAGTGCCTCTACATGGCATGCATATTTCATAAGTCTGGTGTATTGAACTCTGCCAGAGGTGAAGTAATAAGAATATCTGAGGGGGCCCTCGGGTGGTGCAGGCCAAGGGTAAAGTACTCCCCATCACCGAGGAATCCACCCCAGTGCATCCGGTTTGACCGAGTGTCTATTAAACGAACAACAATCCCAAATGATTTAAAAATAAAATGTTGTGGTGTCTTTTGTTGTTGCATTTTATTCAGTTAGGAGAAAATAGTATGTTTTATTTATTTCATATTCAGTTTAGTTATTATTATTATTTTTTCTGGGGAGGGTGATATTTGTCACTGCACGTACTCCTACGGGCCCGGGTGGCGCCTGTTAGCGGGGAATGTTGAACGGGAGGAGTAGGATGGAGGCTCTACGTCCTCCTGGTGGGGGCTCCGCACCGGCAGGTTAGCCAACATGCAGGTTAGCCAACCTACAACATGCAGTGGCAAAACCGAAATGTGTGGGGAGGAATTATTTGGCTTAACGATTAAATTTGGTGTAGATTTTTTTTACAGTACCTACTGGCCTAATAATGTACCTCCTCATGTTGGGTTTGTCTTTTTGTGTGTTTAGGTGTTGCAGGATGCTGTGCCAAGTGCACTATCGCTCCACTGGACAGAGTGAAAATCCTCCTTCAAGCCCAGAACCCCCACTACAAACATCTAGGTCAAACAGCAGCAGTTATTAAGTCATTATGAGTTTGTTTGTTTGTTTGTTTGTTGCAGTGTCACTCACTATAACCTTTGGATCTGTCTTGCAGGAGTGTTCGCCACTCTGCGGGCCGTGCCTCAGAAAGAAGGGTTCTTAGGTTTGTACAAGGGCAATGGAGCTATGATGGTCAGGATCTTTCCATACGGAGCCATCCAGTTCATGGCCTTTGACAATTATAAAAAGGTAAACCATCCTAAAGTGGCAATAGTAGTACAAAGTAGATTAGGGGTGCGACGGTTAATCACACTAATTGATTATGAAAATATAATTGATTGCAGTAGTATAATTTATTATTTTCAAAAATACCGAAAATATATCTACTGTCTCACAACATGTCACGATGCAACGCATTGTAGCTTTTAGATTTAGTTTTTCATGCGACACCGACAAATATGAAATACTGTAGGACTATATAATCTGATAGTAATCATTGCTATAGACTGTTCAGTAACAGGAGTCTACCTGTCTCTCCAGCTCTTTAATAAACAGAAAATGCATTTTCAGGTCGGGATACCAATTGTATCCAATCAGGAGAGAGAACTCCTACAGGATAAACAAGTGAAATTGGAAGTGATGAGACAAAGAAATGAGCAGACAAAATTGGAACTGGATAAACAGATACTCTCTCCTGATTGGTTGAAAAATTTTAACCCACCTGAAAATGTATTTTCTGTTTATTAAAGAGCTAGAGAGACAAGGAGACCCCTGTTACTGAACAAACACTCTATAGCAATGATTACTATCAGTATATAGAGATTTAACCTTTTAACAAAGAAAACGTTTTGTTTTGACCAGAAAATATCACTTGCCCTACCTACAGATTTGAATGTTTTCACGTTGATTCATTGATATACAGTATATATTTATTTTAAATAATTATCCAAATAAATGTGCTTCTAGATTATTTGATTAATTGAAAAAGTAATCGATAGAATCCAGAGGATCTGAATGACTTGTGCACTATTGTTTTACTGACATTAAGATGTTAATAAAACAACTTGACACCCAACATAGGCAACAACCCCCAACACAGGCTTGACCTGTGTTGGGTGTCTTAATACCAAATGCTGACAACATTCCTTGTAATTCACAGCTGCTAAGAAAAAAGCTGGGCATCTCCGGACACATCCACCGCCTCATGGCCGGATCAATGGCAGGTCAATAATCTCTCTCACTGATGATGATGCTTTTTTGGATTGGTGTCAAATCAATAGCATGTTCACACTGCGTCACCCATTAAAACAGGGAAAGCATTTTAGATTTCAGCGTTGGCATCTGCTATTAAGTAATAATTTAATTCATAATTAAATTCCAAAGTTTGAGAACTACTGATTTAGAAGGCATTTGTAGAATCGGCCTCATGAAGACGCTGTCGGGCGCAAACCTTGTTTGTCCAAAACCGTTACTTTTCAGGAAATGGGGAAGAAATGGATCCAATGTATTATTTGTGTGTTATTATTTAGTCACAAGCTCTAACTACTTCTCATTAGTTCAATATTTATAAAAAGCCAACAGACAGTCTTAAACACATTCAACCTGGGGTCCCTATTGTAGGCAGATCTACAGGCTCACAACAAGCTTGTGAGCTTGTAGATCTGCTAGTTTGACTACTTTTTGCACCACACTGTCATACGACCAAGTATGAAATAGCACATTCATTTATGAAAAAAAACGACAGTGCCGACAGTGACAACAGTATTTTCACTTCTACTTCTACAATTATTTTAAAACTTTAGTTACTTTGTTAATAGTTACTATTATTATTATTACTATTATTACAAAACATACATTAACCAACCCTATATTCATTTCGGCCATTTGAAAATAGCCGATCTACCGCGACGCATTGTGAGCTTGTAGATCTGCTATTTTCAAAAGATTTTTAAAAATGTTATACATTTGAAAACTTGATATTCTGCATAATGATAATGATAATTACTTTTGTACTTTAAGTATATTTTGATACCAATACTTTTGTACTTTTACTCAAGTAAATGTTGAATTCTACATTGCAATATTGATACTTTTACGTAAAAAATGGGAATACTTTTCCACCACTGGTCTTCATTGGATGTATATTTGGGGCGGACTATATAAGAGTCTTTGTGTTATGAGAGTTTGTATGTTCATTTGCAGGGATAACTGCAGTGATATGTACGTATCCCCTGGACGTGATCCGAGCCAGGCTGGCCTTCCAGGTGACAGGCCAAGAGCAACGCTACACTGGCATCGCCAATGCCTTCCACACCATTTACCTTAAGGTTAGTGCTGCACTGGCCGACGAAATGCCAGTGCGTTGGCACTGCCAAACAATTACAGTAGGTTAGTCTGTAGTTGGCAGACTAACATCCTCTCTACACTCACAATGCATTGCGAGCTTGTAGATTGGCTGCTATTTTTTACTATTTATTTTATGAGAAGTACAGTATATAGTGCTTTAGGGGCTGTGTTCACAGAGAGCGCCTTTTGAGCTGAGGAGCTATGTCCATAGAAGGCATTTGTAGAATGGAATCGGCCTCAGGGCTTAATGAGTTAAGCAAGTTGTTTATGTGTCTGCTCTCTATAAAGTAACTGGACCTGGTGTGATTTGCTGTTATTTTGTTTTTGTTTTAAGGAAGGGGGAGTCCCAGGTTTCTACAGGGGACTGACCCCAACAATTATCGGCATGGCCCCCTATGCAGGTCAGTATTGGTCACACTTTCTGAGATTTGTTCTGACCACTTCTTGAACCCTATAGCATCCCAATTCATCGAGCAACATTCGCTGATCTATAAGCTTGCGAGTTTGTACTACAGAGCCATCTCTGGTTAAGTTAACCAAGGGTTTTAGTGGTTACATGATTGTCATCGATCATGACCTTTAGATCTCATTTACACTTACTGTACTTGCAATAAGCTGTGATCTGTATCTGGATAAGGAAGAACATGGTAATGCAAGGTGTAAACCCAGGCTGCACACGTTAAAATCAGAACATGATCATATCAACGTCTAGACGTGATCAGGTTCACATTGTGCCCACATCTCTGTCAAAGTTAGCCAGGTGTAAACGCAAGGCTGAGATTGGATCGTTAATTATCCACACATAGATTGCATTTGAATTTCATGGTGTTTTAAGGGGGTCTTAGATTCATCGCAAGACTGATCATTATCCGCATCAAAGGTCATTGGGGATTACTGTGGAGAGAGTGTTGTCGCCGTTGGGTGGAAACCGTTGTCCAAACCATGTTTTTCCAGTTCAGGAAATGGAAAAAAGAACGTAGCCCATCCGAAATCACGTACTAACCTATGTGAGGCTTTTTAGTGTGTTCAAAAGCTTAGTATATATAGTAAATATGCATACTAGAAATACAGAACCTGGGAACCTATACTAAACTCGGGTTTTATAGTTTAGAGTATACTGTATGACACTACTTATTATTATTATGTTACTTTTGCACAGCACACTTGTTAAACAAAACAAAAAAAAAGTTCTCATCCAATAATTTGATGACCGGCAGCGGTTACGGTACCGCTGCCTACCGGTCCGCCGGTCATCAAATTATTGGCTTAGAAAATGTGACAAAAACGTACAAAATATCCATGAATTCAAGTCTCCATGGGGTGACTAATCTATTGAAAAAAACATATTTTTGGGGGGCAACTATCCCTTTAGCTGATGCTCTTTACCTTACGCCCTCTGACGGTCACATTCCCTCTGTCCCGTCCCGTCGCGTCCCTTCCCGCAGGCTTCTCCTTCTTCACCTTCGGGACATTGAAGAGCCTGGGCCTAACGCACTTCCCAGAGCATCTGGGCCGTCCGTCCTCGGACAACCCAGAGGTTCTGGTTCTGAAGCCTCAGGTCAACCTGCTGTGTGGAGGCGTGGCTGGAGCCATCGCCCAGACCATATCGTAAGTACCGTAGGACAATGTGGGGTCCTTGGGGGGGGTCCCCCAGCGAAATGAGTTAATATAGCGTCACAATCATTTTAACCATTTAACCATATTTTATACTTTGGCTATTCAAAAATAGCAGATCTACAAGCTCATAGCGCGCTATGAGCTTGTAGATCTGCTATTTAAAAAAAATCCCTGGCACAAAATATTTTTGAGATGGGGAGGTGGGGTCCGCAGCCAAATACATAGCATTTTGGGGGTCCTTGAAAGTTTGAGAACCACTGCCGTAGGAGTAGGGTTGGGAATCCGGAACCCGGATCCAACATTGAGGAGCCGGAATCGGTTCCATCACATATTGGATCAAGGTTTCCGGAGCCGGTTTATCACACTGTCAGAGCTGGGTATGTGGACTTCACGTCTGCTATACTATTACAATATCGGTGG
Source organism: Gymnoscopelus braueri (assembly GCF_963280865.1). Classification (NCBI taxonomy): domain Eukaryota; kingdom Metazoa; phylum Chordata; class Actinopteri; order Myctophiformes; family Myctophidae; genus Gymnoscopelus; species Gymnoscopelus braueri. Next base: position 49,122,242 of record NC_137619.1, on the reverse strand, counting down.
TTCTCAAACGTTTGAATTTCAAGGACCACCATAACTCTGAGAGTGTACAAATCCTGTACACTCAAGAGTTACAGACCTGTAAGGGTCCATTTCCGTGGCTTCACGCTGTACGCGCCTACACCGCTGTTCGCGCCTACACCGCGCCACTAAGGGATGCTCCACCCCATTTTTCCCACATAATGGAAGTGAATGGGGAAGCCGCGTGGCTGTCGCACATGTGTGATTCCACCCTAGGACAGTCGGCTAGTGGTTTAAAGGTGCAATTCCCCCATTTTTAAGCGTATCTTAATAGATTTGGTCCTCGCTAATGTGAGGACATAATGCTCATAGTTTGTAATGCTAGTAGTTTAAAGCAGTGGTTTCTTTTTTACCCTTAAAGACCCCCTTTTCTTTACATACGTCTTGGCAAAGCTGAGATCCCCCTACGCACATTCACACACTGCACACACACTTCAGATATGTTGTTATCACCACTTAACAAGCCCTAAACCTATACGACAAATAGGTGAAATAGCTGATCTGCAAGCTGACTACCAATGACATCGTCAATGGGGACTCCCATTACAGCCTTTCTATTCCTGGAAAGTCGGCACGCTGAGTTGGAAGCCATTGTTCTTTGCAGTAATTAATTGTGTGTAATACGATTGTGTCTCCTCTCTCTAGTTACCCCCTGGACGTGGCCAGAAGGAGAATGCAGTTAGGAGCTGTGCTCCCTGACTCGGAGAAATGTCTGTAAGTAAAAAAAAAAACACATAATCATGTATAAAACGCATAGCATGTTGCATAATTACACCTATGTACACAGAGGGTAGGGAAACGATTAGATAAGAGTTAAAACAGGAAAAAGCAATGGTCAAGTATTTAAGGCAAATTGGTGATTGTATTATTAGTTTGAAACAAACAGAAGGCAGTGGACTGAGACTTTTAGATCCTACTCTGCAAAATTAAAATAAGATTTCCATTCCTTTGTTTTTGTTGAACAACGTGAACAGAACGCTGACAAAGACGTTGAAGTACGTGCACAGTCGCTACGGGGTGAAGAAAGGTCTGTACCGAGGTCTGTCTATCAACTACGTGCGCTGTATTCCTTCCCAGGCCGTGGCCTTCACCACCTATGAGTTCATGAAGCAATTCCTCCACCTCAACTAGCCTCTCCATGTGCACCGCAACCAATGTACCGTACCCACCCTCACTAAAGGGGTCTTTCACTTTGAAACACTTCTGGGGTCATTTTTAACTACTCTACTTTGTGTGCACCCCCAGACTGTTTTGAAGTTGCTTGCACAAATAAGCTGAAGTAGACGTGAAACTGAACCCAGCAGTGTTCTTTTTTTGAAAAGACCCCTTTTAGATAAGACTCACTTGCTGTGTCTTTATGCTAAGGCATAATATTTGGGGTGTTTTCATATAAGATATGCTCAGAATGATGCTGATTCGTCTTCTTTTTTTTCACAGCAGTTTTTGCCTTACTATAGTAAAGCAGACACAGCTAACAGAGAGGTGATTCCAGCTACGCTTGTGTCACTATTAAGAATCGTATTTGTTTATCATGATAAAGGCCACATGATGATACACATTGGCTTACAAGAACTTGAACCCTATACACTTAAACCTTATGTACTTGGTTGACCCAGGACTCTATAGGCCCCTATATTTATTTTCTTTCTACACCAAATCTCTTTGGCGAAAATAGACTATTGATAGATTGTCTATTTTCGTTGAACATTCGCCCCTTGAACGATGAGTTCAAGGGGCGAATGTATACATTTCTTTCTAGTGCTACAAGTGTGGCTTTTTGAAGTCGTCCTGATTATTGGCTATCTGGTTTGGCTGTAATGGAAGGAGGTCCGTGGTGTCTGTCATGCATTTGAATGTCATGCATTATTATGGTATGTGTACCTGTACACAAGACCTAACAATAAAGATCGCCTTTTCTTTTTATCTGATTGGCTGGGCTGTGACGGAATCCATTGTTGGCCTAAATCCTAATGCATCGTGTAAAGTAGGGAAACCCAACGATCACTGTTGCAGACGTTTATCTGGCACGCAACAGCAATGAAATCATTAACTGCCTGCGACCCTTGTAGTGTCCACGTTTGTTTGTTTTCTTAACTTAACCCCCACCTCACCTCCAGTAAGAACAGTCTGGTCGACATCCAGCTGTCTCTCCTATTCCATCTCCTGCTTTTCTATATCACCATGCCTGTGAGGAAGTCTTTCCTCCACTGGCCAACATGTGGCTTGGCTTCGGGGGCGACTCCCCGACAACTGTTCCCACGGAGACAGCAGAGAGTGGCATCATGGTGCAACGATGGGCTCTAAGCCACCAAACTGTTGATAGCAACGCCGTAGCAACCCACTCACTAAACTACGCCTTTTCCTGAATTCAAATAGCAAACGTGCTTTACAAAACCCCCTAGATACTTAGTTCAAATACGTCAAGAACGTTTGTGAATTTAGAATCTCCACTAAATATCGTCTCTGAAAATAGCCGATCTACAAGCTCACAGTGGGTTGCGATGCTGTGTTGTGAGCTTGTAGATGAGCTATTTTCGCCGAAAGTTCAGTTAACACGGTACGCACATTTTTTTATCAAAATGCATTCTTTTTTTTATTCCCCCATAGGTTAATGCCCTACTTGGTCTTACAAGAGTGTCGCTCAAAAGTAGCTAAAATAGCCGATCTGCCAGCTATTTTTGGCAATTAAAAAATGATGATAATCTAAAAGTGAAAGTCTGTATGTGGGTTTTATGAATATTGAACCAAGTATTAACAAGAGCTTGTGACTAGATAATTACATTGGATCCATTAGATTAGAACCAAGGTTATTTTGTCCATCTCCTGAAAAGTGTTTTGACATACGAGGTTTCCGCCCGACAGCAACAATGTGCTTTTTGTCTATGTGACCTTCTTTAACGAGAGGGTAACTGTCTGAACGTTGCACGTTTGTTTGAATTGGCGTGGAACACTGCTACATTACACATTCACACCTTTTCTCCATATATTGTTTTGCTTTGTGTCAGATATTGCTAGGAAAGGTTTGCGGAATGGATGTAGTTCTTGTTAACAACTTGCTAAAAGCTTTAGTTTAGTACTCTGGTGTGTAGAGTTTAGTTTATTACGGGTTTCACTGTGTCTTTCCATGGTGCAGCTATGGGGTCCAATGCCTTACAGGTTGCTATTTGTGTCATATGTTCATTGCCTTTTTGCTTTTTGTTGTTGACGGAGGTAACTGAGACCTCAGATTAACTAATAATTGCTACTATGTACTACAGTATGACGAAACGCAACACATTGTTAGCTTGAACTGCGGTTGTGTCCGGCAAGCAGCACTGTTGTGTGATGGAGTATAAATTAGAGCTCGACCGACGCCAGATTCTTGGGTCCGGTGCCGATTTTGGAGAATCCTAGACCACCGATATAGTAAATTTCAATACATGTAAATAACATTTTACTTTAATTACATAATGCATTTTATATTCATACAAGGAAATATGAAATTACACATTATTTTATTGTACCGCTTAACCCCTATTCAAAAGTTTCCAAAAAGAGCCGATCTACAAGTTCACTTATTGAATAGTTTTTAAAGGTTACAAATTGGGACACTTTGGCTGCATAACTACTGATGTCATCCAAAAAGTCAAATAATTAGTTAGTTTATGCTGTGTCAAGCCTAATTTAACACCATGTGAGAAACGCCTGTGAGTTCATGGATGCCGTTTGTAACGTCTGAAAGGCTGCGAGCCACTGGGTTAATACCTCCTGAAATGTCCCTCATGTGTAAACACAGCTTTGATTGGTTGAGAAATGTCATCATTAATGTGTAAACACAGATTTTGATTGGTTGAGTATAAACACACAGAGCTATGAGCCATAGCTAGTCTTAGACTATATCAGTTAGACTCCGCTTTTAGCCAAGGCAACATTTTCATGGCAAAAAGTGAATATTGTATCCTAATATTTAGGGCTGGGCAAATATATCCATGTTATATAACATGCTTTATTTATAGGTAACCTACTGGACCCTTTAATGATTAAGACTTTTATCGATTCCGGTAGCCAGCGATTTGGATCGGTTTCCTACTTGTAGAGGTGTGCATTGGCACTGCCCTCATGATTCAATTCGATTACGATTCACCAGGTAACGATTCGATTACAATTAACCTTGTAATAATTCGATTCGATTCGATTCGACGATGCATCGCGATGCATCACACTTTTCTATATTAATGTACAACATGGAAACTTTTTCATCAGTCAATACAAGCAGTCAGATATACTGAACGACATATAATTCTGCCTGCTTCTCTGTGCAATTAGCAACATGATTAAAAAACAAAACAAAAATATATATATTAAAAACATTAAATAAAACATATTTTCTTTTTCAAAATCGATTATTCGATTAATCGATTATTTACATTTGTGAATCGATTCATAATTGTCCATGTCCGCATTGCGATTAATCTATTATTTGATTATTTTTGACACCACTACCTACTTGGAACATAATTTCGATACCCAACCCTAATTATCGAGATTATTCTGATTTGAGATTATATTCCGTCTGAGCTTTGTATGAAACTTTGTTGTTATTAACAGTCAAAAATGTTTGAATATCACAAACTGTTTTGAGTAGTAAGGGAAACCGTTGTAGCAGATGAATGCTGTTTTAAAGTACTGTGCAATGGCAGGGAATTTGCAGATGTCCATTGCTGTAGTTGTGCTCTCTGATCTCTAGTCCGTAGCGCTGTTATGATGTTTCTAATCTATATCATCAGGGAATCATTTTGTTGCCTGTGATTTTTTTATTTATTTGTTCTTAGTGAGTAAAGTACGTAGTTGACATTTCAAAGTGTCCTACAGTTGCATTCTGAGTTTCCTATGAATTGTAGAGGATTTAAATGTCTGGGAGGACGAGGTGGGACAGGTTAAGAAACAAATGTGCACTTATGACATTTTCTTATTTATCTGCGTACTTGCCTGTTGCCACTGGGTGGCAGCATTTTTTCTAAGTTGTATTGTTTACCTACAAAGCTAGACAGCACTCACTCTAAAATCTTTAGCTACAGCAAGTACATTCATGTCAAGATAATAATGAGATACTGGAGAGATTCTCAACATGCTCCTTATCGCCTTTTATGCTCAACCATATGAAGTTGTCACTATGTTTATTTTAAAACCCTCTTCCAAAGGAATTGAACACACAGCTCATTTAGTTTTTTTTTTTAGCACCACCATAGTTTGCATCCATACAGTCACACACATTCAATACTGGCCTGGGAGCTGCAAACATTTCTGTGAAGAGATTTGATGTACAGGTACAAAGATAGGGGACCCAGGATTGACCCCTGAGGGGCCCTGGTCAACTTGAACCCTATATACCGTACTTTCCCCCCCTTTACATCAAATCTCTATGCCGAAAATAGCCAATGTACAATTTCACAACTTCTCACATTGCGATGCGTTGTGAGTTGTAGATCGGCTATTTTTGCCATTGTCCGCCACAGAATGGGGAAGCTAGGGTTCATGTGGTGTAAGTGATATTTGTTTTGGTTCAAAGTGTTAAATAGCTCTATATTCTCATAGTAATCATTGCTATAAAGTGTTTGTTCAGTAACAGGGGTCTCTCCAGCTCTTTAATAAACAGGAAAATACATTTTCAGGTCGGGATACCAATTTAATCCAATCAGAAGGGAGAACTCATACATGGCACAAGATGAACAAGGGAAATTGGAACTGGAACACTATCACATTAAGTTGATAGTTGGGCACTCTCTCCTGATTGGATGAAATTGGCAAGCCACCTCAAAATGCATTTTGTGTTTTAAGAAAGACGGGGAGAGACCCTTGTTACTGAACAAACACTCTACAGCAGGGGTCTTCAACGTTTTCAGGCCAAGGACCCCCTAGCTGAGAGAGATGAAGCAGGGAACCCCTCTATAATGTGTCTCAGATTAAACCTTTTTTGTTTACTTGGTCTGCTCTTTTTTTCCCTCTACACCTATTACCTCTTTGCCAAAAATAGCCGATCTGCTATTTTTAAAATTTGTAAAAAAAACAAAAAAAAACATATCACACAAAGATTTGGCGGACCCGCTGTAGCAACTCTGAGGACCCCCTAGTGGTCCCGGACCCCCTGTTGAAGACCCCTGCTCTACAGCAATGATTGATTACCATCAGAATATAGAGCTTTAACTTCAATTTAACAAAACACTTTCTTTTTTTTGTTTTAACAATAAAACTATCTGCTAGGCTAGAGCATCTTTGATGTTCCATCTACAGTTAATTGTGACGCAAGCCACTTCTCTGTAAGGGTAGTTGCTTAACAGCATCCTCTCTACGAATGGATGTCCAAACAAATATTTCTCATTCAAATTCTCCCCAACAGCCTCTGTTGACTGGCTCTGCACATAGATACTGTAAACAAAGGTTCTACTGTCTCAAAAGATTATTGAAAATATATCGGTGTGAATGCAGTAAAAATATGTTTCTGTTTAGACTTAAGAGTCGTACGTTTCTTACTCTTAACTGGTGGTGGGTTTAGTTGTAACTGTCATTTGAATAGGGCTGCAATTGAGTTAATTGAACTAGAATATTTAATCGATTATAAGAATTCAGAGATTATTTAATGAAATAATGAATTAATTAATGAATAATCGATCCCTATTTTGGGCATCATGTTAGGCGGGGGGGAAATTAATACAAAACGTTTACAAAAAAATGAAAACTGCGCTTCTCAATTATTTGATTAATTGAATCAAAAATGTAATCGGATAAGAACATAATCGATAGTTGCCGCCCTGCCTTTGACAATCCCAAACCAGTTTCAGCAATAGGATTATTTTTTCTTTCTTTGTAGCACTCAACTACACAGTAACTAATGTTTACCAGTCCTTCTCCTAAGGATGCAGATAATTATAATAACTGTAATAAGCTTGTTGTGTAGCGTACAGTCATAATTTTCCAAACAAATCTTGCAGGCTTATAACTATTTTATTGTCATAATGTCTCTGTTCTCCCTGGTTTGCCTTTGAAATTATTATTTTCATTTTCACTGTTATTTCTTTGTAATTATGTTGTTCTTACAAATGCTGCTGTGCTTGAACAAAGTTGTTTTGTCGCTGCTTTCTGTAACTCGTGATTATACTGTATGATTGAAGGAGGTTTTCACATGTATGTGTAATGTAAATGTTTGTAATAGTACGCTGTAGACTACCACTGTAAATCAGGAAGGGAATTTCTATTTGGCGAAAAAAAACCATTATTAGTCATGAGAGCTATTGAACAATGAAAATGCCTTTTAATGCATTGTGAAACTCACAATCTGTACAATTGTAGTTTTGGTGTCCTCATCTTTAATGTAAACATAAAACACATTAAATGAAACCTTTTCAGAGTCAAGTTAAGTCTCAAAGCCCTCATTTGGTCGTCATCAAATGTAAATTGTGGCATGTTGTGAGCTTCGATATGTCCTATTTAAAAAAATATATATAGTAAAAGGGGTTAGGTGTGTCTGTGGGGTTTTATATATGTTTTTGGAACACAGGTTTTTTTTTTCTCCATTTCCTGAAAAGTAACGGTTTTGGATATATGATGTTTCCACCCGACAGTGGTGAAATTGTTTCTCCATCGCTACACCAACATCAGTCTTACATTGCGTGGACAGGATGAGAATTCTGCACTGAATGGAAGACTTTTACTTGTAACAAAGTATTCCTACATGGGCCGCTTTTTTCAGTCTACTCTACACCAAATCTCTTGGCCAAAAACAGAGTTATGAGCTTGTAGATCGGCTGTTTCTTACGGTTATTTTTGGCCAATATGCTCCTTGAATGGTTAAGTAAAAAATCAGAGCATTTCTTCCACCACTGAGGTCAGTGGTTTTGAAGTGGCTCACAGTTGCCTCATAAACAGGATACCAGCGTTTCCTTCTCCATCTGCCTGCCTCTCACTGATGGAGGATAAGCTCCGCCCAATAAGAGAATCACTTCTTATCGACAGGCGACACCGTCCTAATATCAGAATACATTAAGGTATAACATCCTATAGTTATACCTATAATAAATGTGGATGACATACTACATACTACTACTCACTCTTGGGAGTCAAATTGGAGACACACAAGCACTCGAGCACACACGCACGCGCGGGCACACACAGTATGCTTAATAGTTGCCTCTGTACAGTAAAGCAACATCATGTATTTGCATTTATTGTTTAAATACACAGCTAGATGACTATAGTAAGCTGTTGTCTGATCTCACCTCCTCATTTGACTGGGAAATGTGATGTGTCAAAACTGTTTGCCTAGTTGTATTTCACGTCCTGTGAATAGTTACATGTAGCCTACTACATGATGTACTTGGTATTCTGTTTTTAACATTGCCATGTGAGAGAGAATTACGGTTAATGCTGAAATTCACACCGTGTTTCTGGGGTGAGGAATCTCTTGCTATTGTTGACGCGTACAGGAAAGCTGCCTGTGAGGTCAGCAACCTAAAGGTGGGCCTTTTCTCCTTAGTTCTGCTATCGAGCAAGACAGCGTCTAATAACAGCTTAGCCCTTAGCTGTCATCTATGGTTCTCAATCCGTGGTTCTCAAAGCTTTTAATTTCAAGGACCCCCCCCCATAACTAAAGAGTGTACAAATGGAACAGGTCCCTTATTTGGGCCCCCCTCAAGGAACCAGAAGGGTCAGTGGACCCCACTTTGAGAACCACTGATCTGTGATGAATCTATACTTGGGCAAAGTTTCAGCCCAATCCAACGGTCTTTCACTTCCATCATGTAGGATTTGTTTTACATACAAGAGATATTTGTATTCATTTGTGAAACAGTAGAACGGTTCTGCAAATATCTCATAGCACTTTTAATAAAATCTCAAACATGTAAGGGGATTTACTACCTTGAAATATGACACTACAGACAGATCAATTTCTAGATGCCTCTGTCAAGTAAAACACCTGCCACACCTCCAGCTCTGTTGCGCGCACGCACACACACACACACACACACACACACACACACACACACACACACACACACACACACACACACACACACACACACAAAAAAAATAAATGGTGTTAGATTAGAAGTGTGAGGAGGTGGGTGTTGGAGCCCAAAGAGGAAGTGTGTCTTGTTCAGCGTCCGTCAGTCAGTCAGTCTGCCGCTCAGCGTTCCTGGAGGTTTGATCGCCACCTGAACTTCAGTGGAGAACTATTTTTAGGTATGTTTCATTTCCATTTTTTGAAATTTGATACGTGTACTGTACATCTCAGAGACAAACGTTGTAGCCTACTTGTTAGCCTACAATTATTTGGCACCTTTAATTACAATTAATTAATTATTACATCCCATGGTACCAATTAAGCCTTTGGCTAACCAATCTACAAGCTCTGCTATTTTCAAAACATTGTCACACTTTGAAATGTATTGAAAAATAATATTGTGAAATGTTTTTGTATTGTGAAACACTTTTGTACTTTTACTCAAGTAAACTTTTGAACACAGGACTTTTGCTTGTAACTGAGTATGTCTACATTGTTGTATTGCTGCTACTTTTTTACAGTGTGAGCAGTAGTGCCATCATGCCTTCCTACACGGTGACGGTGGCCACAGGCAGCCAGTGGTTTGCGGGCACTGATGACTACATCTACATAACCCTGGTGGGCACGGAGGGCTGCAGTGACAGAACACTGCTGGACAAACCTCTGTACAACGACTTCGAGAGGGGGGCCGTAAGTTGGCGCGTCTATGTTATGGAAGTGTTATGATGTACAGTCTCTTGCAGTGGTGTAAAGTAACTAAGTACATTTACTCAAGTACTGTACTTAAGTACACTTTTGAGGTACTTTTACTTCTACTCCACTATCTCAGAGGCAAATATTGTATTTTTACTCCACTACAATTATTTGAAAACTTTAGTTACTTTGCAGATATAAATATATTACATTATAAAGCATACATTAACCACTTTAGCCCTATTTTATTCCTAGGCTATTTGAAAATAGCTGATCTACAAGCTCACAACGCGTCGCATCGCAACGCATTGTGAGCTTGTAGATCTGCTATTTTCAAACATTATAGTACTTTTACTTTTGATACTTTAAGTACATTTTGACACCAATACTTTTGGACATTTTTTCTCAAGTAAATTTTGTAACAGAGTATTTCTACAATGCAGATTTGATACTTTTAATTAAAGGGTCTACACCATGAAAATCACTTTTTTCTTGTTTTTTTGTATTTTTTGGGGTCCCCAGTGTCTCTTGTACCCCAACATTTTTTTTTAAAATTCAGTCATTCCTTCTCATTTCATGGATTTCCAGAAATGTTTATGAGGTCACAAACATTATTGATGGCAAACCCAATGTTAAATGAAAAGTGCCCGAATCGCTCCGAAACTTTTTCTACCCCCCCTAAGTGGGGGTCTACGAACAAATACTTCGGGCTCTGATTTTGGCTCCGCCCCCCGGAAGTGGGTGAAACAGGCACCTCAAACACTTGGTGGAATTGTTCAAAAATGTTCAAAGTGTTTTTTTTTTGATTTTTTATTTTTTTATGCAGAATTTTTCCTTTTTTTTTATTTTTTTAATATTTTTTTAAAATATTTTTTTTTATTAACAGACACAATTGACTTGGGATGAGTATATCTGAGTGATGATTTAGGCTCAAACCTTTTGAAAAAGGTTTGAGGGACATACACCATATGATATTCAATATAAAAAAAAAATTCATGGTGTAGCTCCTTTAAAGGGGATTTTTTGACCACGGTTTTCTTACCTTTTCTATGATGTTATGATATCCTAGGATGAATGGTACAGTAGTAAAATTTCATAACTCCATCCCGGGTCCGCCACAGCTAAATACGCGCGCCAATAGGCCTTGCGCTAGATAGCATATTTTGAAAGCTTTTTTTTTTTTTTTTTTTTTTATCTGACGTTCATAGTGACAGTCTTGATTGTCTTGAATGCGCCCCACCAGAAGTATCGCTAGACGAGATTGAAATCTCGAGATTGAAATCTCGAGATTGAAATCTCGAGATTGAGTCTCGAGATCTCGAGTCTCGTCTAGCGAGACTTCCGGTTTAGGATGGAGTTATGACATTTTTCTATTGTACCATTCATCCTAGGATATCATAACATCATAGAAAAGGTAAGAAAACCGTGGTCCAAAATTCCCCTTTAAGTAAGAAACGTGAGTACTTTTTCCACCACTGTCAGCCAGCCAGCCAGCCAGCCAGCCAGCCAGCCAGCCAGCCAGTCAGTCAGGTCAGGTGAGAGCTCTAAGATCATTAGCTAACAACCAGGACATTGTGATTAAGCCTGCAGACAAAGGGAGCCGTATAGTCATTTTGGACAGACAACAATATGTTTTTGAGGGTTTAAGACAGTTGAATAACTCAAATCACTATGTGGAGTTGGAGGCACCCATTTTTAAACAAACAGCAATAGAAGTTGGGGGTATCATCACCGAATTAAGAAAGAAAAAATTTATAGATCAGAAACAAGAGAAGTACCTACGGGGCGAAAATTCCCCAAGAGCTAGAATTCTCTACCTTTTACCCAAAATCCACAAGGACCCTAGTACATGGACTATTCCTTATGAAATTCCACCTGGTCGCCCAATTGTTTCGGATTGTAACTCAGAAACATATGCCACAGCAGAATTTATTGAATTCTACTTAAACCCACTATCTGTAAAACATCCAAGCTACATTAAGGATACATATGACTTTATTGATAAAATAAAAAACATCACAGTGCCTCAGGGGGCCATTTTGTTTTCAATAGATGTTGACAGTTTGTACACCAATATAAACACAGTGGCGGGGCTGAAGGCAATCAGAGATATCTTTATAAAGTACCCTGACAGGCAAAGACCAGACGCAGAACTATTGAAATTGCTAGAAGTAAATTTGACCAAAAACGATTTCACATTTGATGGGAAAACCTTCCTTCAGATCAGTGGAACAGCCATGGGAAAGAAATTTGCAGTTCATCCAAATCCTAAACACACATCATGCCTCAATAACAGTGAAATATGTCACTAACAAAGAACATATTGACTTCCTGGATGTGACAGTCTTCAAAGGAAAAGACTTCAATACCACCGGCAAACTGGATTTAAGGGTATTTTTTAAGGAGACGGATACACATGCATTGCTCCACAAAACATCCTTCCACCCAACCCACTGTTTCGCAGGAATAGTCAAGTCACAGCTCCTACGTTTCAAAAGAATCTGCACACAAGCAGCAGATTTTGAAAAAGCCTACAAGACTCTGTTCACAGCATTAAGGAAACGTGGATATACAAGAACATTTCTCAGGAAAGCATACAACACGTTCCAGGAAGTGAAAATAAGGAATGAGAAACCCACACTAGCTTTAGTAACCACATTTTCTAGCCAAAGTTTACTGGCAAACAGAGCCATCAAAAGAAATTTTGAAAACAGGGGAGGGGACCTCTTACAGAACTTCAACATAATCTCGGCCTACAGGAGAAACAAAAACTTAAAAGACCACTTGGTCCACAGCAAATTAAAACCATGGAACCAAATAATTAGGACAAGGCCTAACTACTTTAGCCCAAAACAAACTGTTAAAAACAGGACAAACAAAAATATAATTATCCTAAGACAGAACATCACATACAACACCAGAAATTGTGTTTATCTGATTACTTGCCAAGTTTGTGGATTACAATATGTAGGAGAGACGAGCAACTCCATAGCAATTAGAATAAGCCAACATAAATATACCATTAATAATGAAAAGGATACCCATTTGTTAATTGTTCAACACTTTATGACACATGGAATTGAGGCTATAAAGGTATGTGGCTTGGAATACAATGACCGCTGGACAATTGGACAGAGAAGATTCCATGAAAAAGAATGGATCACAAGACTTAGCACAAAATATCCAGGTGGTTTAAACTTTTAAACTGCCCAACAGAACTGAAACCCTTCACAAATTCTCACTAAACTAAACAATGGAGTTGATCACCTACATCAAACCACAGAGGTGAGTGGGAGATCTCATTGTTGAGTTAGTGAGAATATTAATGAAGACACATTGATACCAAGAGCCATCAGCAATTGGGCCATCAACAGGGAGCTCATTGTCTTCCAAAATGGAAGTGTGAACAGCAGAACTGTAGATATGCTAACTGGATTCCAAGCTTGTAACCTTATAGCACCTATCCCTTAGTTATAAAATATAATGTAAACACATCTTTAAATGGAATTAAGAAATAGTGGAAATAATTTTAAATCCGAGGGTATGCTGTTACCATGACTCAGAGAATTGACGCCTCTGCCCTGCACAGTCAAATAGAAATCACAAACCTTTAAAACAGAAATAGTCTATGTAGGTTTAATTACACAGTCAGTGGGGCAAACGCAGTCCCCACCAATGTTATTTACGATTCTGTGCTTATCGGTACATAACTCGGACGGCGCTGAGTCGACTAGCAGACCATCGGCCGGTCGCCGCGGGCACTCGCGCCTGGAGGCACTCGGGCGCGACTCCTCGGCCTCAAGGTCTGCTGAGTCGGCGCGCCTCTGTCATGGTCAACTTTATTTTAAATGGAACTCACAAAGCCTTAATAACATAAATAGTTTATGTTAGTTTAATTAATTGCAAAACATGACACCCCTTATTCAAAACAGATGGCGAATGCACCTTCTCTTTATAGGGCCTACACAGATAGTACCACAAACTACCTGTGAGGCCTCTTTGAATTGAATCTCATAGTCAGCAGTCAGTCAGTCAGTCAGCCAGCCAGTCAGCCAGTCAGCCAGTCAGCCAGTCAGCCAGTCAGCCAGCCAGCCAGCCAGCCAGCCAGCCAGCCAGCCACACACATCAACTACTACAAACAAAGTAAATCTAACTCGACGTATGTCTTTATGTGCTGTGTGGCCATTGGCTGTATACGCGCAGGTGGACTCGTACGACGTGAGCGTAGGGGAGGACCTGGGCGTCGTGGAGATGGTGAGGATGGAGAAGAAGAAGTACTGGGTGCAGGACGACTGGTACTGCAGGTACATCACGGTGAAGACCCCGGCCGGGGAATACCTGGAGTTCCCCTGCTTCCGCTGGCTGGTGGGCGACAAGGAGGTGCAGCTCCGGGACGGGCGAGGTACGTGGTTTTTAGCCCACTGGCCCTCAAAGTGGGGTCGTTCCGGGGACCCCCCCGGAGGTCCCCAGCTAAATTTGTGAATGAAGATGAAGCATCACACTCATTTTAAAGGGATATTTCACCCCCAAAAGGACTTTTTTTTTTATCAATTATAGTCACCCCATGGAGACTTGAATTCATGGATATTTTTTTGTTTTTGTTGCATTCCTAAGCCAATAATTGGATGACCGGTAGTGGTTCCGTTAGGAGACACAAAGAGTGTCCTTTGTGTCTCCTACCGGAACCGCTGCCTACCGGTCCACTGGTCATCAAATTATTGTAGGAATGCGAAAAAAAAAAAAATCCATGAATTCAAGTGTCCATGGGGTGACTAATCGATAGAAACAAATTATTTTTGGGGTGAACTATCCCTTTAACCACTTCATCTATTTATGTTGGCTATTTAAAAATAGCAGATCTACAAGCTCACAGCGCTGCCAGCTTGTACATCTGATATATTTGAACATTTTATGAAAAATATCGAAAATATTTGGAACATTTTGAATATTCTTGAATTTTAACATAAATGTTCTCTTCTGGGGATCCCTGGCACAACATCTTTTCAGATGGGGGTCCCCTGCCAAAATACATACTGGTTTAGTCATCATCACCTCTGAATACCTCACTGTGTGTCTGCCTTATCTGTTGTAGAGGCAGATAGTACGTCGGTCTGACCGCTGTGTCGGCCATTATTAGACTTTTTATTAAATCGTTATCGGCAATTATGCAGCTGATTTGTCCCGATTTTCAATGCCATTATAGGTTAACATTTTCAAGTTTTCAAACATTCTTAAAAATTACAGATCTACAAGCTGTAGGTCTGCTATATTTGAAACCTTTTGAATAACTTCACTTCACATTTTCTGAAATAGAAACTTTAATCAAATCAATGTTTATTTTAATCTAAATTGATTAGAAAATGTTGCAATTCTGACAAAATATGGGTCAAAATATCATTAGGAATTTCTCCAAAACGTGATTGGTCGGGTTCTAGTCTCTGCCTACGTGACAGTATGTCTGCATGTATTTTTGATCCATATCTCCTCCACTAGTCTGACTTGTTATCTGTGTATTTTTAGCACGTTTGCCAAAAGACGACAAGACAATGCAGGCCAAACAGCACCGACACAAGGAGCTGGAATGGAGGCGAAAAGTGTACAGGCAAGATCCACGTTTTGAATCACTGAAACACCTTCCATTCAATTTACATTTCATTACATACAGCACATTTGAGATGTTGTATCCTGCTGCTTGGGGCGACCAGTGCAGCAGCAACAATGTTGCACATTTTGTGCTAAACATTGTAACTAAAGTGTTGAGTCTAGTAGATCAGTGGTTCTCAACCTGTGGGTCGGGACACCCAGGGGGGTCCCCACATGTTTTTTTGAGGGGTCCCTAAAGACAATTTAAGGACTTATAAGACCTTTTTAATACTTTAACATTTAAGCGTAGCGTTAGTTCATGTAGGACACGGAAGTATTGCACGCCTCAGCTGTCAGTCAGCTGATGTGAACATCAGCTTTCCCCATTCACAGCTCTGGTCATTACCTCACACATTCATACTCCAATCACAGCTCACGCATTAGCAAAGAGGTTCCTTTAAATACGGCTTTGTATTCACTAGGTCTCTGCTTGTTTGCTGCCTGATTCAAATATTTATGATTATCATTTATATCTGCTAATTCAAACTGATATCTCAATGTATTACTTATTGTTTGATATTGTATCCCTATGGGGGTTTTGCTTAGAATTCCCTGATTTTGCTTAGCATGCTGCTTGGACAAAATTCAGGGAATATCTCCAAGAGCGGAGCCTTTAACGCCAAGCTTAACTGTTCCATTTGTTGGCCAAATTGTCAAATAATATAACATAAGAAAGAGGCAACAATTGTGAAAATAGGCGATCTACAAACTCACAACGCCTCGCCACCCGAGGCGTTGTGAGCTTGTAGATCTGCTATTTTCACAATATATATCTGTGGGAACAGAGTCAAACTAAATGTAATAACTCAACTCCTTCAATTCCAAGTGCTTGTCATGGTGGTGGGGGGTCCCCAGTTAAAAATATGATTATTTTGGGGGGTCGCAGCCTGAAAAGGTTGAGCGCCACTGGTGTAGTAGTGAACATTGTGACTGAAGTGTGGACTCTACTTTAGATGGAGTGAGTGGCAGCCAGGCTTTCCCATGAACATCGATGCTAAGACGTACAGTGAGCTTCCCCGGGACATCCAGTTCGACAGCGACAAAGGAGTGGACTTCATACTGAACTACAGCAAAGCGTATGTACTGCTAGATCAGCTGAAACCAAAGTACTGTCTGTAGTTGGCACTGTTGACACCATCTTGAAGGAGCTCTTCACCCATTTTCAAACTTCTCTTCATATAAGTGGTCCTCGCTATTGTTCATTATAAGATGGCACCATTTCTGTCTATTCATCATTAATGGGGATTACGAGCTAACTGAAACTACAACCTCCCTCTTTCTGAAAAGTTAGCATGCTGAAAAAGAGGCCATTGTTCTTGCATAAAAATAAATAAATAAGTAAAACATTTCCTTTGAAATTACCTACCGATTATGTCAGGTTTCTGAACTGTCCACAGCCCCCTTCTGAGACACAGAGTGAGTAGACAGAAATGATGCATTAGTGCACCTTTAATGCACCATAGTAGTGCACCATAGTAGTGCATTCATGAGCCTTAGTGAGGCCTAATTATGGAATATGAAGATGAATGGATGAAATGCTCCTGACAAAATGGAGACGACACACAGGATTAAACTTAATTTTTTTTTTTTATGAACTGTGCTTAAAATACAAGATGTGGTATTAGTAGTGTTAAGTGTGTATGGCTGTGTGAACTGCATGTGTACTCGCACATGCATACAAAAGCAACTGAATTGAAACCAGAATATTTAACCGATTCAATCCCTGAACGCATCTAAAATTGTCTTCTAAATCCTAAAGGTCCTTACACACCGGGGCGATTTTGTTCATGCGAATAATACGTTTTTTTAAAAAACCTTATAAAGTCAATGCAAGCTTCCACACCAGTTTCGCGGAGCGAAAAAAGCGTCTTTTAATTATTCGGAACGAGTCCGAATTTTGCGTATATTCGCATATTCGCCGGTGTGTAACCGCCTTAACAGTTTTCTGAAAACTGTATGTTGCTATAATATCAGTGGTTCTGAAACTTTTTCATGTCAAGGACTATGTATTTGGTTGCGGACCCCATCTCAAAATATTTCGTTCCAGGGGACTCCCAGAAGCAAAGATTTGAGTTACAAAGCTACAAGCTCATAGCGCTGCACTTGGTGCCGTGCTATGAGCTTGTATATCTGCTATTTTTGAATAGCTAAAGTATAAAATAATGGCTATAGCTAAAATCTAAAATGACACAGATGCGTTCCCGAATTGAATGGGTTAAGAAGAGAGAGAGCAGCAAGGTGAGACTGATGCAGGCACAAACATAGGGTAATTGTAACCAAATTAGGACAGACTAGAATGCATGTGACAGGGCCATCCATAGCCATTACATTTCCATGGCCTTTTATATGCCACGTGTCCAAATTGTCGTGTTGCAAAACTCTCAAGCGTGGGTTAGTAATTCGCATTGAACGAGCGTGGCATGTTTTAATGAGACCAAATACATCCCTTTTCACCCGGGGCCAAAAGAAATGTTGCCGGATCTGCTTGTAGATTTTTCTAACCCCCATACACCCAGCTACACATCATAGGAGGCTTTCAACACCATGTCCCTGAATATAGCTGGCACCACACTTTGCAAAATGGGGGTTCCCACACCATTCTCGCCCTGTGCACACCATTTACACAAGAGGACTTCATTGTGCACAAAATAGCCCTGTGCTGCAATTTCCATGTCTTCCGCAGGAGATACAGAGCCAAACTTTTGTTCTTGAACTAAGTCAGTCCTGGAAATGGACTTTACCTTGAACACACCCTTTCCTAGGACTCATAGTGTGCTTTACCATGCAAGTTGGGAAAACCTAATAGTCACAGGTTCAGATGCATGATTATGGATCCCACCAATGCTCCAGGATATACTGTAGACCCGCCTTACCTGTCTGATTGGCTCCCTGGCAGGCATAGTTTACTAAGGTTAGGGTTAAGGTTAGGTTTAGGCATAGTTGCAAAAACGAGAACTGTCAATCACAGCGACTACTGACCAATCACAGAGGGGTTTGCCAAGAGCTGGCGTGGGGTCCATAATAACACGGTTCAGACACCTCTGTTTTTAACCCTTCTGAACGTAAAGGCTGCGATACAGGAACTTGTGTAACCACAGTAGGTGATGGAGCCTCAGCCCACAATTTATCACCTGCAAGATCATTACCCAGGATTATACCCCTTCCACAGGCAACTCAGGGCGCACACCCACCACCACCCCAGCAACCAAACCACACTACTATCTCACTCTATGCACGGGTACTGGAATGATTTTCATCTCCATCATTGAAATAAAATCACCCATGTTTGACACTGAGGAGAATGGAATTACGACTTGATGGATGTACGTTTGTAATGCGCCTGTATCTCTTCACTGCAACTGCCTTTCCACCAGGCAGAGACGCATAATCCTCTGAAATGAATACTGAATAAAGTTGATTCAGTATTCATTTCAGAGGATTATGCGTCTCTGGCTGCCCCTGTTATACCTTGAAGTAAGGCTGTTTTTTCAATAAACTGCCTTACTTGAAGGCATAACAAGGGCAGCCAAAGTGACAGGTTTTATTTGTGCACCACCTGACCACTTCTCTTTAGTTTGAATAGCAAGCTGGGCAATCCTTTTTCCAATTCCCTTTACCATGGCAGTAAACCTCAGTGTCGTCGTTTCCATGAACTAGGCTCAAGTTCAGCAAAACATGAATCTCCTTGACCCCCAAAATGTTTACCAGTAGGCCTACATCCTGGACCACTGGTCTGACGCATACCACAGTCCTCACCAAATGCATTTTTGTGTGTTAAAAGATACTCACAGGCCAAGATGGCTGCTTCTTGAGGTGTTTGAGCTTTTCTCTCATTTATGTAAGTAGCAATATTAACTGGTACACAGTTTTTAAATTGTTTAAAGAGTTATCAAGTCACAAAGCTCTTTAAAAGTATTAACCTCTGATGCCAAACACCATCGGTTAAACTGGACCAACATATCCCTCACATATTTAACATACGTTTGATGTGCAATTTTCCTGCCTTTTCTAAAACATTATGCTTCGGATATTCATTTGTATGTATTTCATATTTTTACTCTGCTACTGTTAAAGAAGCATAGGCCTCCTGCGCCTTACCTGTTGCCACATTGCAGCAGCAGGGTGCGCTCACCATCACACCAGCCCCTGGAGTCTGCCCCCGCTCAAACAGGGAAAAGAACAAATCAGAATCTTTCTCTGAAAACTTGGGAAGTAACTGCAAGTTAGAACCAAATTGTTTTTGTTCCCGAGTACTCCATTTAAAAATGTCTTGTTCCAATTCTAACAATTCGGTTTTTTGTTTCATCTCCTTCAACTCTTTCCCAAGTGCAAGTTTCATCTTCAGCTATTCCTTTTGCTGTTCAAAGGCTAAACATTCGGAGGTGTTTTACCATCTTCTTCGGTCGCGTCTGTAAGGATCCTCTGATGGAACCTCCGGTAACACGCCCTGTGCTACCAATCCATCAGAAAGATCTTGACCCTATAACCTTTGAACGTTTGTCACAGACCTCCACCTTGAAGTGCTCTGCTACTTTTAACAGCTTCTCTTTTGTGCATTTATCCAGCACTTCCACAGATGGAGCCTGAATATACTCCTCTTTCAAAAAAACGTTTTGATAGAGGTTTGAACAAAGGTTTGAACAAAAAAGACCCCAGAGCCCATCCCCTAACTAATCTCAACCAGACGCCTCCACGGTGGGTACTGACACACTCTAAATCAGTAGGGTGGGAAAGCACCGGGATACCCCGCAATCCCTCAAAGCCTCTGAGGTGTTGCCGAGCACGTAGCTTTACTAGCCACAGAGGACACCTCACTAAAGTTGACCACCCCACAGTGGGCTGCCTAGGATGAGCCCACTGCCTTAGCCTACCGGGAATTGGAACCCCAAGAACTAAACCACCCACTAAATACTAAAAACCTGCACAAAAATGTGTTCCCAAAATAAACTTGCTCTCTCCCCCCAAATAAAAAAACAAACCCATGTGTGTCGTTTACCCTTTGTCATGATGTAATCCAGTTCATGTTAAAATCAGAATCACAATCAACGTTATTGTCACATCACAGGTTTACAGGTGTAAAACAAGTGGGTGAAATTTGTTTTTGCGCAAGATTTGTTACTTTCAGAAAGAACAAAACATAAGAAGAGGGGAGGAGGTACTTCAGTACCAGGAATACAGTACAGTTATTATGTTACTATCAGCTGAAATATTTGCATGAGAAACCACAGAGGATAAACACAGACAGGAATGAATGAATGGTGCCAGTGATGCCCTGAAGACTGAACCTCATAACTGTTTGTTACTGTGACAGATTCAGTATAGAAGGGAAGAGATGACAGTATAGGATTTTGGATCAAATATCTCTTTTGATCTCCAGTGCTAACAGAGCTGCTTGCCATGCCTCAAATAGAAACACTAATCAGATGGCACCTGGAAGAGCACATGTAACAGCATGCTGCCTGGACGGATGCTTTCCCTCAATGTGTGGGGATATTGGTTGATCTATCCTACAATTACAATCTACCAATGTAGGCATTTAGCAGACGCTCTTATCCAGAGTGACTTCCAAGTGCGAGATCGGAATGAGCAGAGTAAACATTCATGATTCTAGTAAACATGATTATGATGATTCTAGTAAACAAAGTGCTTGTTCATCTAAGATTCCTGCTGTTGTGCTGCCATTATGAAGATAATTATGTAATAATAATAATAATAATAATAATAATAATAATAATAATAATGATAATAATAATAATAAAGCCTATCCAAAGAAACAAAACAGAGTTGAAACAAAGCAGCCTTCACTTTTAACACGGATTGTAAGCATAATAGACTGTATTCTCTGTAGTAAGAAACTGTCGCTTGCCATAAGAACAGATCTACAAGCTCAGGATGAGCGACACCCTTTCACAATCGATTATAAATAAAGCTTACATTTACTGTAAAGAGTTTGTCACACCACAGAATGTGTTATTAACCACCCTTCCCCGCTTACAGCCCTAACCCCAATCTGGGAACCCATCGCCAAATAAAGTAAAAGTAAAAAACAAGTAAAAAAACAGCGCCCTCTGCTGTTTTTTACTTATTCATTTGGCTCTGGGCGGAGCTGAACGGACGACCCGTGCTCAGGGAAACCGGGGTTTTGGTCTGCCTTCAGCCTTTCACTTCCGGTGGTGCGACTATGTTTTCATTCCCACTAACAATATTTCTCCACGGAACACTAACACCATTTCTCCCAAAGAACATGGATCGTTTTGGTTATAAGCCCACTTGTTTCTATGATGAAAGAGCAATTTAAAATGTTACTAACTTTCCGTGGTTTTGTCGGCTTCGAGGACGCTATTGTTAAATGAGTTTTGATTTGTTTCCAGTGGGGAACGAACGGCACACACGTAAATCCCGGCCACTACATTTGATTGGGTGAAGCGCGGCCTGCTTCCTCATCTGATGGCACGCCCACTTGTAGCCAAGGCCGTAGGAGACGGGGGGGACGGGGGGGACTCGGAGCGGCCTCGCGTGGGCCGCGAACCGGTATTTGGGCCGCGAGGCCACGGGGAAAAAGAGGAGGAAAAAAAAGCCTCAAATGAGGCCGGCACTAACCTAACCCTAATCCTAACCCTAAAACCGAGATAAATAAACCAAAAACTGGGGGAAAAACGGACCCAATCCGCCCAGAACGCGAAAAATTTTCCCGCGCGCGCGGGGGTCCTCAGCAGCGTGGGCCGGTACAAATATGTCCCCCCCAACTGGGAATAGCTTCCGACGGCTCTGCTTGTAGCCAATGTGCACGGGTTGTCAACACGGCTACCGACAGATTCAAACGCAGAGGAGAATCTGTTCCTGAGAGATTACCCTAACCCTAACACTAACCGTAACCTGGTTTCAGACATTACTTTTAATGCATTTAGAAACAAATCATTTCATTTCCTTTACAGCAAACATGTCTAAAGTCCGACCTGGGGGCCAATCGTGGCATAAGGCCCAGATGTTTACATCGTAAAATATATCATTTATCACTCGCCAGTATTTTTTCAGTCAAGTGGAAATCATAGTGTTTTGAAATTAACCTGTGCAGATAGACTGTTTCTCAGTGGAATGAGTAAGGATTCATACAGTAACTGCTTGTTCCTTTGTTTCATTCATAAGATGTGAAAGGCTATTTATGTATGTATTATTTTGGATAGACCTTTTCACACCTACTGTATGACAGGAGATGCATATTCATATTTTCAAATAAGTCTCTCCCCACCATCAAACACAAATGGTGGCTCAAAATGATCATGTGTGAGGAAGTGGTTTGGGGTTGATATGAAGACATGTTGCATCATGTCTTGTTCACAACCGTGAGAAATGATTTGCAATTTACTGGACAGTGCTTGTGCAAAATGCTAAATTGATTCCTGCTCCCAATCTGTGCGCTGTACCGCGCAGCTGTAATGGTAGCTTATTTCTCACATTTAATTTGATGCTGCATTCTTTGAGAAATGACAACGTGTACAACGCTCACAATTACAAGAGGCTTTTAAGGTGCAAGGCAAAACAATATCACAAAAGAGGGAAATAAGCCAGCTCTCAGTTAGTCAGATTTTGTGTTGGTCCTGGTGAGGCAAATACATTTATAAAGGGCATAAAGGGACATTAAGCGTGGACATAAAGGGCTTTTTCCTCTTTTATGCTCCGGTTTTGAGTTTTTCCCCATTCTATGGCTGACTGAGCCACCAGAATATACAGTATTACCATATTTTAACCACTTGCAACCTGGCCTCTCTATTTTGGGCAGGCAATGTTTTGGGTGAAAATTTTAAAATTGCAAAAGTAGCAGAACTACAAACTCACTTTTTGATTAATGTGATGATGATGATGATGATGATTATGATGGTGGTATCATTCTTCTTCCACAGAATAGAGAACCTGTGTGTGAATCAGTTCATGCACATGTTCCAGTCCTCCTGGGGCGACTTTGCTGACTTTGAACGGATCTTTGTCAGAATTAAAAACACCATCTCAGGTCAGTCTCACATCAAGGTCAGTCTCACATCACCATGAATGAGGCATTTCTGGTCACATTCTGGTGTCGACAATGTGCACAAAAACAATACTAATCATTCTCACATTTAAATAGGTATTTAGCTAAAGTTCTAGATTTATACACTTAATGTATATGTTGCCTACAGTTTGTAGTTTAGGCATTTAGCAGACGCTCTTACCCAGAGCGACTTACAAGCGCACGATCACAATAAGCAGAGTAAACATAAGCTCTATCAATGAACAACAACTTAAATAGTGACATAAGTGGAGTGCAGAGAAAACAATGTACTGTAGTGCCTCAAATAAACTAGAATACCAGGTAAACAATGAACCTAGCAACTGTCTAAAAACCATTCGTTCTCAACCAGTGGTCCGGGGACCACATGTGGTCCTTGAGGGGGTTCCAGGGGGTCCCCAGACAAATTAGTAGTTAGGAACCAAATTGAACCTTGTGTGTCTGTAACTCTGAGAGTGTACAAATGGAACCAAATGGACCCGTTAGGGTCCATTTGGTTCAATCAAAAATCTAAATGGTTGAGTCCCTGGCATATCTTTTCAAATGGGGGTCCCTGGGCTAATATGTGTCAATTTGGGGGCCTTTGACGCAAAAAAAGTTGAAAACCACTGGTCCAAACAACATGGCTGTCTAATTAACATTCTTAATGGTGCTGTAAGTGATTATTTTTTTTGTTAAAATGTGTTATTATGTTAGTAATCATTGATAAAGGTGATTCTGATTCTGATTCTTCAGATTCTGCTACCATGTCTGTTCATAACAGGGGTCTCCCCATCTCTCCAGCTCTTTAACAGAAGATACATTTTCAGGTCGGGATAACAATTTTATCCAATCAGGAGAGAGAACTAATACAGGATGCAGGATAAACAAGTGAAATTGGAAATTATTAAACAAATAAATGAGAAGATTAAATTGTAACTGGAATGCTATAAAAATGAAGCTGAGAAATCTGTCCTCTATCCTGATGAAATTGGTGTCCCACCGGAAAATGTATTTTCTGTTTATTAAAGAACTAAAGAGACAGGGAGACCCCTGTTACTGAACAAACACTCTATAGCAATGAGGATCTATCGTCATGTTTTAACAAAACAATATCACTTACAACATCTTTAACATTTTTGGTGAAATATAAATAACAAAAACATGTTAACAAGTAACCAACATACAGTAAATCTGTATTAGTTATAGCATAATCAAAAGGTGACAAAAGATATCTAATCTATTTGTGTCTTATCGTGTCGCGTTGTGACGTGCCGTAACCTGCAGAGTGTTGCGAATTTAGTTGGCCCACCACGTGGTCCTAAGGACGTGACCAGAAGATATGAGACATGGAAAATAACAGAATGAACAGACATAAAGTAGTTGATTGTCATGGTATCAAGTGGTATCAGTATGTGCTTAAAGGACAAGTCCGGACTAAAATAACGTATAGCCTTTTTTCCCTACTTATATTGATCCCAAATGACTGGCCATGGCGTCTTTGCAGAATTGCCCCTGTCGTCCAGTTTCCCCAACAGCCCCCATAGCATAGAGCAGAGCCCATAAGCATATCGCTACTTATGCTATTTGTTGCGGTCAAAAGTTTTATTACAATTTTTATGAATCTGTTATTAGTTGTCATCATTACACACGCATCCATGCCTTGGTTGTCCCACACGAGCCCCGTAGTCTGCTGAACAGACCAATGGTGTATAAATGTATAAGGTATTTTGCCAAGTTCCGGAAAAGACGGGCTGTGATTGGCCAGTAGTCACTTTGATTGCCAGTTGTGCCGAACTCTCACCCCAAAACATGATTTACGAGACTGTGGCGGCTCGTGTGGGACAACCAAGGCATGGATGCGTGTGTAATGACAACTAATAACAGATTCATGAGGAACTTCACGTTTGACCGCATCAAATAGTGTAAGTAGCGATATGCTTATGGCTCTATGGGGCTGTTGGGGAAACTGGACGACAGGGGCAATTCTGCAAATAGTAGGAACAAAAGGCTATGTTATTTTAGTCCGGACTTGGCCTTTAACGCAGATGAGAGTGATTCAACACATGCATGTACTGGGTCAAGCATGAAATGTCAGTCTTATAATCATGTAATCATATAATCATCATGACACAGAGTATGTGATGAAACACTGGAAGGAGGACTTCATCTTTGGCTACCAGTTCCTGAACGGCGTCAACCCAGTGATCATCCGGAAATGCCTCAAACTCCCAGACAAGTTCCCCGTCACCCATGAGATGGTGGTTACCTGTCTGGAGAGGGACATGACACTGGAGCAGGAGATAGAGGTACTGTGTAGGCCTCACTCTTCATCTGTCTGTCTGTCTGTCTGTCTGTCTGTCTGTCTGTCTGTCTGTCTGTCTGTCTGTCACGCATGCACACACGCATGCATGCATGCACGCTCGCATGTACGCACGCATGCACACACATATATGTTCTCCTTTCCATTTCTATCCCCAAATCCTGGGTTATACTTAGTTGCATGCCTGTAGATATAAATCAGGCACAGTCCGGCAGCCGCTCAGGGGTGTGAAATATATATATATATATATAAATATAAGAAAGAAAGGAACCTTCCCACTGCTTCTCTTTGGAAGGAACCGCACACTCCAAATGACGATGGACTCAGACTCAGTTAATGCTTCATTTTTTAAGCTTTATTAGCACGACGCGTTTCGCCGTGTTGGCTTCATCAGGTGCTATCCACAGGCGTGACTGATCACTCTGATTTATAGTGACATCCCCCGTGACAACAGATACTCCGCCCACCTGTGTGGCTACTCAGTCAATTGTTTATACAATGTATCAAAAGTGGGCAGGTACAAAAGCAGAAAAAAGGTGACAGACAATGATAATAAAATGCAATACAGAGAGAATCCATATCTATGTGTATACACACATACATACACACATACACTCACACCTACTGTGTGTATGTATATATCCACATACTAAAATGCATATATACACATATGATGCAACATGACACAGAACCACCTTGATATAAATAAATAAAGGTAAATACTCCAATTTAGCAGCAGTACATTTACTGACAGTGAATGGTGTTTTGTAAAAGAGGGTTTGGAATACTCCACCCCCCGCCCCCTTTTTTTTATTTTAATTTTTCTCTCTCATTGACCTCTATCCAACACAGTACACCAAGTATATGTATACACAGCTCAGAGAAATTTGGAGTAAGCCAAGCAAGACTAAATAGGCTGCAGCCTATGCAAAGTAATACAACTAATTGTAATACTTAAACATATGTGGCAGTTTAGAGAATACATCAAATTTACAAAAAGGAACTTAGATCCAGGCTTTCATTCAAACCAATTAAACATTAAACATTTTATCAACTGTAACACCACCCATGTGATTTACATGTTGAAATGTCCCTGTGGTATGATTTATATTGGTCAAACTAAACTCAACTTAAAGATACGTATAGCCGAACACAAGGCAGCCATAAGAAATGGCAATATGGAGTACGCCATAGCAAGGCACTATAGGGAGAGAGCCCATGGCTCTGCAGCCACACTCAAATTTATTGGCATTGAAAAGGTCACTCTGCCTCCTCGAGGTGGTGACCACAAAAAACTTGTATTACAAAGGGAAACATACTGGATCTTCACATTGAATTCAATGGAACCACAAGGCTTGAATGAAAGCCTGGATCTAAGTTCCTTTTTGTAAATGTATTCTCTAAACTGCCACATATGTTTAAGTATTACAATTAGTTACTTATTACTTTGCATAGGCTGCAGCCTATTTAGTCTTGCTTGGCCTACTCCAAATTTATCTGAGCTGTGTATACATACAGTATACTTGTACTGTGTTGGATAGAGGTCAATATGAGAGAAAAATAAAAATAAAAAGGGGGGGGGGGTGGAGTATTCCAAACCCTCTTTTACAAAACTCCATTCACTGTCAGTAAATGTACTGCTGCTAAATTGTATTTACCTTTATTTATTTATATCAAGGTGGTTCTGTGTCATGTTGCATCATATGTGTATATATGCATTTTAGTATGTGGATATATACATACACACAGTAGGTGTGAGTGTATGTATGTGTGTATACACATAGGTATGGATTCTCTCTGTATTGCATTTTTTATTATTGTCTGTCACCTTTTTTCTGCTTTTGTACCTGCCCACTTTTGATACAATTGACTGAGTAGCCACACAGGTGGTATATATGTATGTATATATATATATATATATATATATATATATATATATATATATATATATATATATATATGTATATAATTGCACGCACACACACACACACGCACACTCTCTCTCTCTCTCTCTCTCTCTCTCTCTCTCTCTCTCTCTCTCTCTCTCTCTCTCTCTCTCTCTCTCTCTCATATATGTTATCCTGTGTTTCCAGGCAGGTAACATGTACATAGCAGACTATGAGGCGCTAGAAGGCATCAGTCCTAACTGCACAGACCCCTGCACCCAGCAGTACCTGGCAGCACCCATCTGTCTGCTGTACAGGACCGCTCACAACAAGATCATGCCTCTGGCCATACAGGTGGGTGTCATGGAACGTCACTGGAAACCACTCTGCTGTGTATGGAAAACCATGAACTAGCATGTCATGGAAATATGTCATTCCAGTTTGATTTAAAAAAGATCCTCTAGCTTGGCTGAGTGTTCCAACTTAAAAAAAAACTCTTAATCAATTTGGAAATCAGGTTGTATCACACACTATAGGGTAACTGTATACGATCCTCTTACGGTTCTGATATGTCTGGGAAGGCGGTATGTTTATGTATGTTAAAGCCAGTGCAGACTGAATTGGGAAAAGCTGCCTTTTGTTTTATTGCTCCAGCCTCTTGGAAGGATCTCTTCTTAAACAAGCTCAGTGCTTAATGAGTCTCCCAGTTTAGTAGACCTTGTATTGTGAATTTGTACTTCCATGTACTGATGTTCTCATGTCTTACTAAATAAAGTACATCAATCAATCAATCAATCAATCTACAGCTCACACTAAAGACACATTCTCCTATAGTGGTTATAGGAGACAGACAACATTTTATTTGTATTATATTATTATTAATTGTGTGAAGGGAAAAAAAAGTGTATTTTAAATTGTATTGTATCTCAGCACTGTAAATGAGGGCAACCCCAAAGGTTTGAATGAATGAGTGAATGAATGAATGAATGAATGAATCGATCAAGCGTGTCCCTCTTTCCTCTGCCCCCAGTTGGGACAGACTCCAGGGGAGGACAGTCCCATCTTCCTGCCCAGTGACGATGAGTATGACTGGCTGCTGGCCAAGATCTGGGTTCGTTCTTCAGACTTCCACGTCCACCAGACCAACACACACCTGCTCAGGACCCACCTCATGTCTGAGGTGTTTGGTGTGGCCATGTTAAGGCAGCTGCCTGCTGTCCACCCTGTTTTCAAGGTAATCAGAGGTGGAAAGTAACTACTAAGTACATTTACTCAAGTACAGTACTTAACCCATAAAGAGTTGAGGCCGATTGTACAAATGCCTTCTAAAGCTGTAGTTTTCACACTTTAAAGATTTTTCAAAAATCTTCAAAAATAGCAGATGTACAAGCTTGCAGCGCGGCACAAAGTCACGCTCTGTGAGCTTGTATATCTCCTATTTTTGAATTGCCAACGCTAACATCTAAAATGACACAGATGCTTTCCCGGTTTTAACCATTTTGAGTGACGTTTACATTACTTGAGTATGTCCGTTTTTCAATACTTTATAGTTCTACTAAATCTCAAAGGCAACTATTGTACCTTTTACTCCACTATATAAAAAAAACACTAGTTACAAGTTTGTAGGTTTAGTAATATTAGAAATCATACATTAACTTGAGCCCTATTTTTGACTGCAGGACTTGTAACAGATATCTACTTCTACTTTTACGTACCGTAAATAAATAATTGTAGCCCTTCTTCCACCACTGCACTTGGATTAATCTTATTCTACACATAGATATTTGTTTGGTTGGTTTATTTGATGGATGATTGATTGATTGATTGATTGATTAATTGCTTTCTTCTAGTTACTTATCCCACACATTCGTTTCACCCTCGCCATCAACACCAAGGCCAGAGAGCAGCTCATCTGTGAGTGTGGCATCTTTGACAAGGTGAGAGAGAGAGACAGAGACATAATGGCCCTCATTTATCTAAGTGGTGTAGACCAATTAATGGGCGTACGCTGAGATCACCGCACTTGTCGGCATTTATCATTCTATCGTGACTTTGACTTGACCGCTCAGATCTCACGGCTGGTCTGAGGATGTGTAGACTTTGTCAACACCCATTTGTTCCGTCGTAGACCTGCGGAGCAGCATTGCCTGACCATCATTCAACCCTCAAGTCTTTGTTATTAATGTCAGTTGATAATTTGTAGCCTCACCAGTGGTGGCAGGGCTCTAAGGAAAGGTGAAAATCCTATCTGGAATACTGTAGACTGAACCAATGGAAAGTATTAACAAGAGCTTGTGACTAAATCATAACTCCAGCCATAGGAACCCAGCCCCCCCCCCCCCCCTTGGGTGCTCTCCCAAGGGGGGGGGGGTCCTTGGGAGAGCACCAGGGGGTCCCCAACAATAGTTAATATAGCGTCACAATCATTTTAACCGCTTTATCCATATTTTCTACATTGGCTATTACAAAATAGCAGATATACAATTTCATAGCGCGACACTTCGCACACTGAGCTTGAAGATCTGCTATTTCTGAATGATTGTGAAAATTTGCACAAATCTTTGAATATATATACATTTTCAAGTGATTTTTTTTAACTCAAATCTTTGCTTCTGGAGGTCCCTCTCACAAAACATTTTCAGTTTGGGGGTCCTTGAACCACTGTTGCACCTGGAAAAATACGATATCCTTTTCCATGTCCTCATCCATCCAGGCCAACGCTACAGGTGGAGGAGGTCACGTCCAGATGATCCAGAAGGCCATGAAGACGTTAACGTTCCGATCGCTGTGCTTCCCCGACGCCATCCGAGCCCGCGGCATGGACAACACCGAGGAGCTGCCCACCTACTTCTACAGAGACGACGGATACAAAGTGTGGGACGCCATTAAGAGGTGTGATCATATTCACTGTTTAATAATTAAGGATGTATTCATCATTATTGTTGTATTATTAGATTTTTTAAATAATTATTCAGTATTTTGTTGCTATTGGGGAAAACCTTTTTATGTCTAAAGCCGTTACTACAATATTTTCAAACCCCACAGACAGACTTAAAGGGATAGTTCACCTCCTTTTTTTTCTATCAAGTGTTGGAGATTCAAGGCTATTTAAACAACAGACAAATTGTGCAGTGAGATCATTTGTTACCCTTTAGGATGACGCCATCTCCGCGCGTCCATTGTATGGAGAAATTAAGAGCTGACAATACTGTAAAATTAAGTGTATTTATTAATCAAGCAGTAAGTTAAAAGTAATACAGATTGAATATAGAAATGTACTTAACAGAGATCTCTGGGCTCACACACTAGCTTTCCTTATCAGCAACAAGTTGCATCGAGGTCAGTTCACGAAGTCTGAGCCCCACTAACATGTCCCTGGAGCCTTATTAATACATAGAATAATAATGGGTGGTTCTCCCAGTTGGGAGCGTCATCTCCTTGTCTGCCCCTTGCCATCTGATTCCGCATTTCTCTGCAAGCCATCGGTAGGGAACTTCCAGCAACCTGCATCTTAAAGACTTAGAGAAGTACTGTACATAAAGGAACAGACACCACAAATGCAGACACTTGTACAGACAGATGACCCTCTCCTAACCCCAACGGCCAGGCCATCTGACATTTTGCCATTTTAAAGTTGCTTAATCATATCCTGTCATTAGTTCTATATAAGTTAAGCCACTCTTACTATTTAAATCATACATGGGGCTTTCCACTGTCATTGTTCTGAGATAACCTTTTCATTAAATGGATTCAAGTGCATGACAATCATGAGCACACTTATTATATTTGTCTTAATGATTACATTGGTTGTTAATATATTATTTTTAGTCTTTATTAGGACAGCAATGAAACAATAGTAATTAAAGCAATCGCATATTCTTATTATAATACCAACTAGTTATAACTAAAGCTTTAAAAGGATATCAATTGCCATCAAGACCCCTGTTCTAGAGAGTGTGACATCAGTTTCTGCAGCTTCGTGTCAGCTGTAGTGAATGTTCTAATCTAGAGCAAAACCTTTTAGCTCAAGACCCAAAACTAGTAAAAAGGTCTACAAGCTCACAATGCGTCTCTTCACACGTGTGCTTGTAGATCTGCTATTTTCACTACTTCGTAAGGATTTATTTTTATTTTATTTTATTTATTAACTACTTTTGAAATATGTTGGAATTAATTTAAGTGATGAAAAGTTAGTTTTTAAATCTTTTGAAATAATATATATTAATTTTTCAATCACACAAATTTAGACACAAAAAATGGGATATTTACTCGCGACAAATTGGTCCGCGACCCAAACATGGGTCCCGACCCACTGTTCCAGGGAATGTGACAGCAGTGTTTTGCCCCCTGCAGCTTTGTGTCAGCTGTGGTGAACATCTACTACTGCAGTGATGAAACAGTAGAGGGAGATGAGGAGATACAAGCCTTTGTTAAAGACGTGTGCAGCTTTGGCATGCAGGACTTCGACTACTGTGGTGGGTTTAGATTCATTGGTGTGGTGTGGTGTGGTGTGGTGTGGTGTGGTGTGGTGTGTGTGTGTGTGTGTGTGTGTGTGTGTGTGTGTGTGTGTGTGTGTGTGTGTGTGTGTGTGTGTGTGTGTGTGTGTGTGTGTGTGTGTGTGTGTGTGTGTGTGTGTGTGTGCGCGCGCGTTTTAATTGAAACATAATACATTCCCTTTTCATTATGTCATCATTTATTTGTACTGTACAATGAGGACAGACAGGACAAATCTGGACAAATCCCCTCACACATTAAAAAACTATCAGTCACCAGAACCAGGGCCTTAATCATAATTGTGTTTTCAATGAGTCTAACATGGTTAAAATGGAGTTAAGTTGAATGGGTTTTTATAGGAGGGGGAGTGTGTCAAATTGATAGCAAATATCTGAATATTGAATCAAGTAACTTAATTGTTTTTAACCCATTAAAACCGGGAAAGCATCTGTGTCATTTTAGATTTTTGTGTTGGCTATTAAAAAATAGCAGATATACAAGCTCACTTGTACAGCTGCTGATTTTTGAACATTTTGGAAAAATCTTGAAAGTGTGAGAACAAGATTTAGAAGGAAAATGAAGTTTTCTTCATTGCTTTTTTATTTGGTTTTTTTCATTGACAAAAGGTAGTTGACGAACAATTTTTGTCATAGCTTCTGTCGACAAAATTAACATTGGTTTTGTGTCAACATGTGTAGAGTTCCCCAAGTCGCTTAAAACCCGTGAGGAGCTGACAGAGTACCTGACGGTGGCCATCTTCACAGCCTCAGCGCAGCATGCAGCCGTCAACTCTGGACAGGTGGGTTCTTTACCACAGTGGATCTCAAGGTCCTTGAGGGGGTTCCTGCACTTACTACTGTCAATTGTGTGTGTGTGTGTGTGTGTGTGTGTGTGTGTGTGTGTGTGTGTGTGTGTGTGTGTGTGTGTGTGTGTGTGTGTGTGTGTGTGTGTGTGTGTGTGTGTGTGTGTGTGTGTGTGTGTGTGTGTGTGTGTGTGTGTGTGTGTGTGTCAGTATAATGGGTGTCTATGTGTGTGTGTATTTCTCAGTATGACTGGTGCTCGTGGATTCCCAACGCTCCCTCCACCATGCGTAAGCCCCCTCCCGCCCAGAAGGGGGTAGCAGACGTCCAGCTCATCGTAGACAGCCTGCCGGACCGTGGCCGCTCCTGCTGGCACCTGGGGGCCGTGTGGGCCCTCAGCCAGTACCAGGACAACGAGGTACACACTAAATAACACACTACTGCACACTACAATAGACATTATACAGTACCAGGACAACAAGGCACACACTAAATACTACACATTACAATAGACATTATACAGTACCAGGACAACGAGGTACACACTACATAAATACTGCACAGTACACACACCTGGGGCCGTGTGGGCCCTCACTGCCCCTCAGGCAGTTCCTCAGAGCAAAAATAAGGCTCTGAGGAAGGCTGGTGCCAAAAAGTGCCCCTAATAAAGAATGAACAACTGAAACGTGTTAGCCCCTAATAAAGAATGAACAACTGAAACGCGTTAGCCCCTAATAAAAAGTGATCAACTGAGCCTTTGTCCCACATTCTCTTATTTTGGAGTGCCGCCACTTCCACCTCGGTTTGGTAACTTAACTTCTTCTAACGAGCTGTTCCTGTGGCTGATTACCCACCACTGCTCATGAAAGCTTCCAGAGGAAGCGCACCTGCATTATCTACCAGACAGACACATATATTTGGGGATTTCGGTTTTTCTGGACAGCCGCTGACCCGACCAAATCGATCAAAATCAGCACAATACAGCGATCATGTACTCTGTCAGAGTCAGACACACGCCAAGTTTGAAGTCGATTGGTTGGACAGTCCTAGAGTTATGCACAAGACAGACACCGATTTTGTGCATTTATAGATAAGATTCACACGGAGGCCAATTTGCTTTTACTTCATACCCAGGGGGTATGAATCAAGAGCAGAAGTACGGGTATGATGTACCGTAAAAGGAAAATGGCCTCCTTGTTGCCCCGAAATAAGTTCAGTTTGTGGTTTGCCCTTTTCAGCTGTATCTAGGCATGTACCCTGACGAGCACTTCATAGAGAAGCCAGTCAAAGAGGCCATGGAGAGCTTCAGGAGGGAGCTGGCAGACATCGGCAGTGGCATTAAAAAACGCAACGAGGGAAAGAGGCTGCCCTTCTACTACCTGTCCCCTGACAAGATCGCCAACAGTGTTGCTCTGTGACAGACCATTACTGTCTCTCTGCGTCCTTACATTTCATATTGTCGCCGTCGTGTTGAAACCTTGTTTGTCCACAATATAGTTTCAGGAAATGGAAAAAAAAAAAAAAAAAACCTGTGTTCCAATTTCCAAATGGATCCAATGTAGTTATTATTTAGTCACAAGCTCTTGTTAGTAGTTTTCATTGATTCAATATGTATAAAACCTGCAAACACACGTGCCCACTTTCACTTTGACTTTGACTTTGACTAAAAATATCCGATCTACAAGCTCACCATCCATTGCGATGCAACGTGTGAGCTTGTAGATCGGATATTTTAGCGTGACACTGTAGTAGGAGGAAGTAGGGCGTTAATTTACAAAAAAAACATTAAAACAAATTAAATACGGAGATACAAAGGTTTCTGCCTGACAGCAACAATATTGTAGACGTTCCTCCAATTATGTTATTTAGCTGTTTTTTTGTGCTCTGTTGCATAATATCGGATGTTAAAGGTGGTGTTAATTGATATTTTGTTATAAGAATTGTGAAATAGCTCTATATTCTGATAGCAATCATTTCAAAAATATATTCTCCATGAGCATTGCCAATGTATTAATATATGTAATTGGTAAATAAAACATTCTTATTCATACTATAACTGCAATAAATCGTGTTTGTGGCAAGTTATTCTTTGAGTCGCTCCTCGGTGCATCGACTCCAGTTGTTACTATGCAGAGCTAGACTTTTAACCAACACACGATGCAGGGCACATATTACATCTGTGCTAGCGGCATTACATTGGTTACCCATTGATTGCAGAATTGTTTTTAAATGTATTTTAAAAACTTTTAAAGCACTTGGCCCCTTTGTATCTAAATATTGTCCCCAAAGGACACTGCACTGGGGCTTCAAAAGATTGACTTTACTGCCCTCTAATGGCCATCCACTAAAAGGAAAAACCTGTAACAAAATGTAACCTCCACCAGGTTTGATTAAGTTCTCTCTGTGTCTGTCTGTCTGTCTGTGTGTGTGTGTCTCTCTCTCTCTCTCTCTCTCTCTCTCTCTCTCTCTCTCTCTCTCTCTCTCTCTCTCTCTCTCTCTCTGTGTTTGTGTTGGGAGGGGGGGGGTCTGTTGAATGCATGGATGAGTGGAATGTGTAGCGTGTGTCTGGGTGTTGAGGGCAAATGAAACAAATGAAGGACCTCAAATCCAAAGGGGATTTATGGACCACCCCAGTTTTGCCTTCAGGAACTTGCAGTGGACTGGACACACAACAGAGGCAAAAGACAAAATTGTATTTTCTTTTATTAAATGCTTTACACTTAACAGATATCTAAACCACACTATTTCTTTGACCAGACATAACCTTTTGAGTTATGATGAGCTTTAACAGATCATGTATAATCTTGACCACACGTATATCCAATGTATTAGAGAGACACAACACTATTTTTGGCTTATGCCTATGCCTTTTGATCACCTTTAACTATGTAACAGTTTGCTTATGTTGATGTATGAATTTATTGATACTGGTGAAGATGATCAAATAAACTAAACTAAACTGAAGGTTCTGACAGCTTCCCTGTGTTAGCTGATCTGAGTGAGCGGGAGGGGTTGTAGGGTTGGATCAGGCTTTGAAGATATGGGGGTGCCATACCTTTGGTTGCTGTGCAGGGCAGGCATCAGTGTTTTGTACTCTGTGCGTGCAGTAACTGGGAGCCAATGGAGGGAGCGGAGAAAGGGGGAGACATGTGAAAATGTTGGCTGGTTGAAGACCAAGCGTGCTGTGGCATTCTGGATCATTTGGCGGGGCTTAAGTGCACATGCCGGGAGGCCAGTAAGGAGTGACTTACAGTAGTCAAGTTTTTATATATATATTTTTAATATAAAATATATATATATTTTTTTCTTTGTTATTTTATTTTATTTATTGTGATATGGATCTCCCTGGGTCTGAAATAAAGAATAATTTAATTGATATGACTAAGGAGCTGGGCCGACTCCTGTGTGAGGAAGGGTCTGAGCCTTTCTATAGAGAGTAAACCTACAGGATCGAGTGACCGCTGCAATGTGTGTCTTGAATGAGAGCTGACTGTCCAGGACAACACCAAGGTTCTTGGCCGTTGGAACCGAAGTCACCAGGGCGTTGTTACTGTCGAAGTGTCCTTGAACAAGACACTAACCCCTAACTGCTCCTGATGAGCAGGTTGGTGCCTTGCATGGTATCCTCTGCTCTCCCTGTGTGTGTGTGTGTGTGTGTGTGTGTGTGTGTGTGTGTGTGTGTGTGTGTGTGTGTGTGTGTGTGTGTGTGTGTGTGTGTGTGTGTGTGTGTGTGTGTGTGTGTGTGTGTGTGTGTGTGTGTGTGTGTGTGTGTGTGTGTGTGTGTGTGTGTGTGCGCGTGCGTGCGTGCGTGCGCGTAAAAACGTATCAAGGTAACAATGCAGACCTTTCTGTTGAGCCAGGAAAACAATATGTACTGTATACTGATACATACAATAGTTTTGGATTTTTTTACATTGTCAAATAGTACACTCTAAACACAACGGTCCTTTTAAGGACCACCCATCTATTCAAGAAAGAGTTTTATATGAGCTATTAATTCTAAGGCATATAAAAACGCTTTCAAGTGCATGGTTAAAGTGACATCGATTACACCTACAAAAAGCACCCCAAATGTCTAAAATCTGCCAATTTAAACATTCAACACCTAAAAGACAAGACAAACACAAAAATAAACTTAAAACATTTAAAAGCGATGTTTAGATCTGTCCATGCAATGGCTGATTGTGCAAATTAACAAGAGTCACATTCTCCATCCATTATAATCCATTATTATGATGTAACGGTGGCGTTAGTATTGGCATGTTACCTGCACATGTGGCCTTCTGGCACATTCCTGCATCTTATTTTCAGAATGTTTCAGGATATTTAGCCATAATAAGTACAAATATATGCAATTCTAAGAAGCTACAGCTGTGACTACACTATTGAAACCAGGGGACTTTGTACATGTCACATGAGAGTGTTCAGTGTTGAGAGAGTTGATTGATTAGACCAGATCAGGACGGTAGCCACTGTTAAAGAACAGTGCTGGAGCCTGAGTTGCGTCATTTAAGACAGTACCAAGTCACATGATTAATCAACAGAATGTTACACCCACATGGGTAGACCAAAACCATAATAAATAGAGTGGATGCTCACTGGTCAGTACGAACTTTCCTGCAGGCTTCAGTGTTACTACAAGGGTGTTATTGCTGCGTGTCATTTTTCTGGTATGTTTACTGCAGTTGTGTGTGTATATTTCATGTCAGAATTGAGAGTGTTTACATGACGATAAATGTATGTGTTTCTGATATATTTTACAGATGTGTGTGTATTTCATGTCAGGAATTTGTTGTTGTGTTGCTGTTTATGTTTCCTTTCATGAGGCGCAGCTCGCGGAGCTAGTTCAGGCAGGCAACTCAAGGGAGCGCGCCATCCCGATCAGGTGACCAGTCACATGCACTCTTCTCCATCTAGATGGTAAAAAAAAAAGCCTGGGTTTCCGAGGCTAGATGGTTATAGGCCAAGAGGGAAATAGCAAGGGTCGCATTCTCCGGTTTACTTCCCGTTTCTGCGTGACGTACTGTAGGTGGACGCCTTTTTAGGAGACAGGAAGCAGCTTGGAGTCTATTGATTCCAATGGAAGAGTGAACGTGAACACAGCTTCTGAACCATTCTTTAGCTCCATGGTTACTGAACTAAATATTGGACCCGATCGTCACAAGACACACAATATGTACAAGATTTTCATACTAAAATGGCATTTTTTTTTGTGACACAAATGAGGAGAAAATCAACTTTGTTATCGACTTTTCTCTATCCCAAGATATCTGAAGGGTCCATCTCGGTCCATCTGCAGTCTGACGGACGAGACATAGAGGGCTCTGTCCCTTGTATTATATTTCATTATTATTAGTGTGGTTGCCCTAACAGGGCAACCAGACTATTGTTCTTGATGAACTTTATTAATCTTCCGGATAAACAATACTTTGGCACGCTACTCCTCCCACAGTTTTCTTTCCCCAATTTAGTGCCATATGTCAAAATGACCGGCTTGACCGGGAATCGTGTGCTTGTATTTTGCTAAGAGATTGGTTAAATAGTTTAATTGATATTGATTTATTAGTGGATTAAATTTCCCCATCCACTTTAATGGAAAAGTGAAAAAACTCAAATTCAAGTATTTTTTTCGTCTAGTATTAGATTTTAACTCTATGCTATGTCCCCATAAGATGCTCTAAAAACTGATGGACATAATAAAAAATAAATACAATGTGTGTTCCAATGCTCAATATCATTTTCCATTATTAAATGTCTTGGTTGATGGGGTATGATTTGGGAATCATGACATTTTGTTAAACATTCATGCTAAACACTATAGTCTATAGTGGTAAAATATATACCTTATAAATAAAAGGCCCTGTTACAATGTTGAGCAGAAACAGGAGCACATCTAGCATAAGACTGAATAATACGTGTGTGTTTGTGGGGGGAATTGTATGGGTTTCTTAAAAAGCATCTTTGCAAATAACAGTGCACTTTCGAACATGTAAAGCATTTATTTTCTTTAATGAAGAAAATTCACAAATACACATCCACATGACGTTGTCAGCCAGGGAGAGGAGGGAGAGGGTGGTGGGATGGTAGGGGGAGAAGCAAACCACGCCTACTTAGGAGACCATTTGTAGGATTTGTGTACTATTTCGCCTCTAGTGGCTCCAATGGAGATTGTGTATCTTGCTATATTAACAATCTTTGTTATAGGCTCTATGCACAGCAGCCATATTTTCACTTCCTTCACAGGTGTTACCAATGATACTAATGAAGGCTCTGTTCCATTTCGTGTTGCACAGTGGTTCCACGACCCCCATAACTCTGAGAGTGTACAAATGGAACCAAATGGACCCGCAAGGGGCCATTTGAAAACCCCTTAAGGAACCATGAGGGTCACTAGACCCAGATTTTAGACCCACTGGTGTAGCAGAGTGTTTCCAGTGAGCCAACATGCACAACATCAGGACCCTGACTCTGTTTGACCACAATGGAACAGAGCCTTCATTAGTATCATTGGTAACACCTGTGAATGTCTTCACAGCATGGCTGCTGTGCATAGAGCCTATTTAAGCTTCTCTGCCTGCCTACCTACTTATTCAGGTTTCTTTTCTGGCTGCGCTGTTGTACTGCTGCTGTTAGGCTGCTGTCAAATCCTGCCGTATCTGCTGCCGTCGCTTAACTGCTGTATGCTGCTTTCCATGAATATTCTTAACGACAACATATAGCTTTAGCTCAGGGTGAGTTTGCTGTTGGCCCTCCGGGCTATGGGGCCTCAACTGTGACACAGTGACATGAGAGCAGCAGAGCCATAGACATATAAAGGTAGACGCCTCCTTCGGCTCTGAGGTATTGGTATCACGGGGACCATTTTAGCGTAGGAAAGCTTCCCTGAAGCTTCCCCGTGTGTCACAGAAGGGGGCGTTCGGTAGGCCAATCAGAGGCAGGTGGGGGGCGGGACAAAAAGACGCACTGTGAATGGCCAGTAGTCAACGCGCTGTGAGCGCTGTGATTGGCCAGTAGTCACTTTGAGTGTCCGTTTGCCTACGCGAAAATGGCGGCCGCGATACGAGTTGCTCCAACGAACTGCAGAGGCCAATGAGGTAGCAGCAGAGCAGCAGAGCAGCAGAGCAGCAGACGCTAGCTGTCAACTAGCTGTCAAAACCAAACTGCCTCAATCATTAGCTCAATTTGCTCTTAAAACTTTTATACAAAGTACACTGGACTACCCGGAGGTCGCGTGCCTGCCCTATCACGCTATTAGGGTCACCAGATCTCAGATCGACATACTTTATTGCCACAACTTAACCTAGTTTAGGCTCGTCTTTAGCCTGGTGACTAGGTTAAGCGGCTACTTGGACTACCTTTCATACCATCTACCAAGATGACGCCTGTGTGCGAGTCATGCAATCTTACCTTCACAAAGCTGAGGGATGATATATCTCGACTGAAGACCGAACTTGGTCAAAAAAGCCAACTAGTAATGGACTTTTCCACAATTGCCACAGCCCAGGCAAAGAGACCCCGACGTGAATCCAACGGTCTTTCACTTCCATCATGTAGGATTTGTTTTACATACAAGAGATATTTGTATTCATTTGTGAAACAGTAGAACGGTTCTGCAAATATCTCATAGCACTTTTAATAAAATCTCAAACCAGTGCCCATACCCTAGGTGGGGTTGGCGAAAGGGCCTTTCTGTGTGGAGTTTGCATGTTCTCCCCTTGTCTCCTAGGGTAGGTACCCTCACAAAAACATGCAGTAATCCTGGTCACTATACTGCCTCCCCCTGGCCAGCCGGGGCGCCTGATGGAGGGGAAGGGAACTGGTTGGAATAACGTGTTCCTTCCACGCGCTACGTCCAACCAGGGAAACTCTCCCCTGTCAGGTGACAAGAAGGTCAGTTGGCTCTCATGCATTGAAGGAGGCATAAGCTCGGCCCTGGCCTCCCTAGGTTGGCAGAGGGAAGGTAGTGCCCAGGATTACATAGACAATTGGCACTGGGTTACAAAATCGTGGGATAAAAATTTTAGAAAAAATTAAATAAAATCTCAAACATGTAAGGGGATTTATTACCTTGGCCTTGAAATATGACACTACAGACAGACCAATTTCTAGATGCCTCGTCATGTCAAGTAAAACACCTGCCACACCTCCAGCTCTGTTGCACACACACACACACACACACACACACACACACACACACACACACACACACACACACACAAAATGGTGTTAGATTAGAAATGTGTGAAGGAGGAGGAGGGTGTTGGAGTACAAAGAGGAGGCTTGTCTTGTTCAGCGTCCCTCAGTCAGTCAGTCTGCCGCTCAGCGTTCCTGGAGGTTTGATCTTCACCTGAACTTCAGTGGAGAACTATTTTGAGGTATGTTTACTTTACTTTTAAATTTGATACGTGGACAAACGTTGTAGCCTACTTGTTAGCCCACAATTATTTGGCACCTTTAATTACAATGAATTAATTATTACATCACATGGTACCAATTAAGCCATTGGCTAACCAATCTACAAGCTCTGCTATTTTCAAAACATTGTCACACTTTGAAATGTATTGGAAAAAAAATATTGTGAAATGTTTTTGTATTGTGAAACACTTTTGTACTTTTACTCAAGTAAACTTTTGAACACAGGACTTTTGCTTGTAACTGAGTATGTCTACATTGTTGGTTGTATTGCTACTACTTTTTTACAGTGTGAGCAGTAGTGCCATCATGCCTTCCTACACGGTGACGGTGGCCACATGCAGCCAGTGGTTTGCGGGCACTGATGACTACATCTACATAACCCTGGTGGGCACGGAGGGCTGCAGTGACAGAACACTGCTAGACAAACCTCTGTACAACGACTTCGAGAGGGGGGCCGTAAGTTGGCGCGTCTATGTTATGGAAGTGTTATGATGTACAGTATGTCTCTTGCAGTGGTGTAAAGTAACTAAGTACATTTACTCAAGTACTGTACTTAAGTACACTTTTGAGGTACTTTTACTTTACTATAGTATTTCCAATTGTCTATACTTTTACTTCTACTCCACTATCTCAGAGGCAAATATTGTATTTTTACTCCACTACAATTAATTATTTGAAAACTTTAGTTACTAGTTACTTTGCAGATATAAATATATTACATTATAAAGCATACATTAACCACTTTAGCCCTATTTTATTCCTAGGCTATTTGAAAATAGCAAAATTACATTTTAGTAATTTTACTTTTGGTACTTTAAATACATTTTGATACCAATACTTTTCTACTTTTACTCAAGTCATTTTTGAATTCCGGACTTTTACTTGTAACAGAGTACTTCTACATTGCAGTATTGATACTTTTACTTAAGTAAAACATTTGAGTACTTTTTCCACCACTGGTCTCCTGCACCGTTCTTGTTTATTTTATTTGGATCCCCATTAGCTACTACAATAGCAGCAGCTATACTCTTCCCGGGGTCCACACACAAAGAAAATACATTGCATAACATAAAAACATAAGTTAAAAACGTTAATAGCTCAAACAGTCTTACCTTTTTACCTATTGAGAAAAGAGAAAATTACACTGACACTGCAAGGAGGCTTAAAATCTTTAAAATATATGTTATTACAGTGGAATTTTCTCTTTTATAGTTTGGGATCAAATGTCTACATGCAGTACCTTGGAATGTTTTTTTCAGTTGAGCAGAACTAACCTCAAAGGCAACACTGATGAAACAACACTGCTTGTGCAACAGTCTCTAACGTTGGTTAAATGCTAGTATAGATTTACTACAGGGAATACGGGACAACAACAAAATACACTGTGGGGGGAAAAAAAAATCAAACTGTATAAAATAAGCACATTCCACTGCCCTCTGGAATGTGCAGTTCAAGTTTGAACAGCATAAAAAAACATGATAACAGATTTTTGTGAATAACATTTGAACCACATTCCCATGGTGGTTTGAAATGTGACTCAAATCTGATTTCTAAGCATGTGACTCCCTGACATGGAAGCCTGATCTATTCTTCATCGATATATGATTGTGCAGCCAGTCAACCAGTCAGTCAGTCAGCAGTGGTGGAAAGTAAATAATTACATTTACTCAAGTACTGTACTTAAGTACAATTTTGAGGTACTTTTACTTTACTGGAGTATGTCCAATTTTCTGTACTTTTACTTCTACTCCACAACATCTCAGAGGCAAATATTGTACTTTTACTCCACCACAATTATTTGAAAACTTTAGTTACCAGTTACTTTGCAGATATAAATTATTACATTTTAAAACATACATTAACCACTTCAGCCCTATTTTATACATATGCTATTTGAAAATAGCCGATCTACAAGCTCACAACGCGTCGCATCGCAACGCGTTGTGAGCTTGTAGATCTGCTATTTAAAAAGCATTTTAGTACTTTTACTTTTGATACTTTAAGTACATTTTGACACCAATACTTTTGTACTTTTAGGGCGCGCTCTCACCGCACTTTTATTTTACCTCTGGGGCAGAATCTGCCAATGCTTTGTCAATGTAAATGCGTGGATTCACGCAAGAGCGGATTTTTCCGCTTGTCGCGCAGACCTTGCGTTTATCTGCTCTACGCGACTTGTCCATTGGAAGCATAAAACTTCTGGAGGCAGGAGCTGATTTTCTCCCTCTGTCCAATCGGGTGAGTGGAAGGCGGACTCAGGAAGCAACGTGGTGCTCAAGGCAGCAGGCGGTGCGATATATGTAAGTGCACTGTCTTTGGGGAGCCTCGTTAATCATTAGACTCCCAATTCACTACTACTGGGAGTCTGAGATCGACTCCCGCTTGGGAGAAAACTTTTTCAATCCTCAACTACTTTTTTTTGCCGCTAAAGTATAGTTTTGGACCATGACGGAGGCGCGCCGACTCAGCAGACCTTGAGGCCGAGGAGTCGCGCCCGAGCGCCTCCAGGCGCGAGTGCCCGCGACGACCGGCCGATGGTCTGCTATTCGACTAAGCGCCGTCCGAGTTATGTACTGATAGGCACAGAATCGTAAATAATATTGGTGGGGACTGCGTTTGCCCCACTGACTGCGTTTGCCCCAACTGCCACTCAAAGTGACTACTGGCCCAATCACAGTGCGTCTTTCCCGGGACTTAACCAGCTGTACACAAACGCAGCACATTCCCAAAGCTGGCGCAGGCGGTGCGGGCTACGGGGACGGTCTTGAATGTGAGTGACAGGTGCGTCACAGCGTTTTTTTAGAATCCGCTGGTTGCAAAAAACTGTGGCCGCGCACAACCTGCGTTTAACAGCGGCCAGCCAACTTTTGGTGAGAGCGCGCCCTTACTCAAGTAAATTTTTAATTCCGTTTTTTGTAACAGAGTATTTCTACAATGCAGATTTGATACTTTTACTTAAAGGGGATTTTTTTTACCACGGTTTTCTTACCTTTTCTATGATGTTATGATATCCTAGGATGAATTAGCCTGGTTAACCCTCCCTCCGGAAATCTAATTTCCATTTGATTCCAGGAGTGAGTCTGGCCTGATCGCCCATTGTGGGGGTTTCTAGTGGAATTACCAACTAACCGAGCCTATCAGCGTCGTCGCACATCGTTTTGTGATTGACAGCGACAGTTGGCCAATCAGGTGGCAAGTTTGAGTGAGCCCGAATGGCACCGAGTGCAGCCTGAATGCAGCCGACAAAACACGAACGGCAGCCATCTTTTCTGTCCGCTATTTTCTCCGCTATTTTTTTACTTCAAAAAACTCTCAAACTTCTATTTTGAGGCACGGAATTTACTTATAATATATCGTTTGGATAGAATTTAGTTGTTTAACTTCATACATGTGGTCAATTAATCATGACAGAGCCTATTTAAAAATAAAAATTTAGAGAACCGGTAGGGGCGGGCAGTGACACCCATGTATCCGAATAAGGCAACCCATCACCCGTCAACGGTATTACTCCCGCCCACAGCCAATATTGCAGAATGGGCGATCAGGCCAGACTCACTCCTGGAATCAAATGGAAATGAGATTTTTCTACTCTACCATTCATCCTAGGATATCATAACATCATAGAAAAGGTAAGAAAACCGTGATCCAAAACTCCTCT
This sequence comes from Gymnoscopelus braueri, assembly GCF_963280865.1. NCBI lineage: Eukaryota > Metazoa > Chordata > Actinopteri > Myctophiformes > Myctophidae > Gymnoscopelus > Gymnoscopelus braueri. Next base: position 49,077,252 of record NC_137619.1, on the reverse strand, counting down.
TTAAGTAAGAAACGTGAGTACGTTTTCCATTACAGTCAGTCAGTCAGTCAGCCAGCCAGCCAGTCAGTCAGTCAGCCAGCCAGCCAGCCAGCCAGCCAGCCAGCCACACACATCAACTACTACAAACAAAGTCAATCTAACTCGACGTATGTCCTTATATGCTGTGTGGCCATTGGCTGTATACGCGCAGGTGGACTCGTACGACGTGAGCGTAGGGGAGGACCTGGGCGTCGTGGAGATGGTGAGGATGGAGAAGAAGAAGTACTGGGTGCAGGACGACTGGTACTGCAGGTACATCACGGTGAAGACACCGGCCGGGGAATACCTGGAGTTCCCCTGCTTCCGCTGGCTGGTGGGCGACAAGGAAGTGCAGCTCCGGGACGGGCGAGGTACGTCGTTTTAGCCTGGTTCTCATTGGGGCGGGGGGGGGGTTCCAGGTGGTCCCCAGCTAAATTTGTTAATGAAGCATCACACTCATTTTAAAGGGATAGTTCACCCCCAAAATGACTTTTTTCCTATCAGGATATTTTTTAGTTTTCGTCACATTCCTAAGACAAAAATTGGATGACCGGCAGCGGTTCCGGTAGGAGACACAAAGAGTCTCCTTTGTGTCTCCTACCGGAACCGCTGCCTACCGGTCCACTGGTCATCAAATTATTGGCTTAGGAATGCAACAAAAACAAAAAAATATCTATGAATTCAAGTCTGCGGTCAAAATACATACTGGTTTAGTCATCATCCCCTCTGCCTACCTCACTGTGTGTCTGCCTTGTCTGTTGTAGAGGCAGATAGTATGTCGGTCTGACCGATGTATCGGCCATTATTAGACTTTTTATGAAAACATTTTCGCAAGTTTTCAAACATTCTCAAACATTGCAGATCTACAAGCTGTTGGTCTGCTGTATTTGAAACCTTTTGAATAACTTCAATTAACATTTTCTGAAATAGAAACTTTAATCAAATCAATGTTTATTTTAGTTTAAATTGATTAGAAAATGTTGCAATTCTGACAAAATATGGGTCAAAATATCATTAGGATATCATTACAGTATCATTAATATAGAAATCGGACATTGGTCGGGCTCTAGTCTCTGCCTATATGACAGTATGTCTGCATGTCTTTTTTATCCATATCTCTTCCACTAGTCTGACTTGTTTGTTATTTGTGTTTTTTTAGCACGTTTGCCAAAAGACGACAAGACAATGCAGGCCAAACAGCACCGATACAAGGAGCTGGAATGGAGGCGAAAAGTGTACAGGCAAGATCCACGTTTACTTCACAGAGAAGTTGAATCACTGAAACAACACCTTCCATTCAGTTTACATTTCATTACATACAGCACATTTGAGATGTTGTATCCTGCTGCTTGGGGCGACCAGTGCAGCAGCAACAATGTGGTAAATTTTGTGCTAAACATTGTAACTAAAGTGTTGAGTCTAGTAGATCAGTGGTTCTCAACCTGTGGGTCGGTCGGGACACCCAGGGGGGTCCCCACATGATTTTTTGGAGGGTCCCCAAAGACAATTTAAGGACTTATAAGACCTTTTTAATACTTTAACATTTAAGCGTAGCGTTAGTTCATGCAGGACACGGAAGTATTGCACGCCTCAGCTGTCAGTCAGCTGATGTGAACATCAGCTTTCCCCATTCACAGCTCTGCTGGTCATTACGTCACACATTCATACTCCAATCACAGCTCACGCATTAGCAAAGAGGTTCCTTTAAATACGGCTTCGTATTCACTAGGTCTCTGCTTGTTTGCTGCCTGATTCAAATACTTATGATTATCATTTGTATCTGCTAATTCAAACTGATATCTCAATGTATTACTTATTGTTTGATATTGTATCCCTATGGGGGTTTTGCTTAGAATTCCCTGATTTTGCTTAGCATGCTGCTTGGACAAAATTCAGGGAATATCTCCAAGAGCGGAGCCTTTAACGCCAAGCTTAACTGTTCCATTTGTTGGCCAAATTGTCAAATAATATAACATAAGTAAGAGGCAACAATTGTGAAAATAGGCGATCTACCAACTCACAACGCCTCGCCACCCGAGGCGTTGTGAGCTTGTAGATCTGCTATTTTCACAATATGTATCTGTGGGAACATGCCTCAACTCCTACAATTCCAAGTGCTTGTCATGGTGGTGGGGAGTCCCCAGTTAAAAATATGATTATTTTGGGGGGTCGCAGCCTGAAAAGGTTGAGCGCCACTGGTGTAGTGAACAATAACATTGTGACTAAAGTGTGGACTCTACTTTAGATGGAGTGAGTGGCAGCCAGGCTTTCCCATGAACATCGATGCTAAGACGTACAGTGAGCTTCCCCGGGACATCCAGTTCGACAGCGACAAAGGAGTGGACTTTATACTGAACCACAGCAAAGCGTACGTACTGCTAGATCAGCTGAAACCAAAGTACTGTCTGCAGTTGGCACTGTTGACACCATCTTGAAGGAGCTCTTCACCTATTTTCAAACTTCTCTTCATATAAGTCCTCGCTATTGTTCATTATAAGATGGCAACATTTCTGTCTATTCATCATTAATGGGTATTACGAGCTAACTGAAACTACAACCTCTTTCTGAAAAGTTAGCATGCTGAAAAAGAGGCCATTGTTCTTGCATCAATAAAATAATATAAAATAATAAAAATTATATATATATATATATATATATATATATATATATATATATATATATATATATATATATATATATATTATTATATTATTATATTATTATTAATTTATTATTTTTTTTGGAAAAAAATGTGCTCCAGTTCTAGGATTAATACGGTAATTTCCTGGTCGCGCGGCCCAATTATTAGTTACATTACTGTTGGGCTAGGACATGGCGTAATTTACATAGGGTTGCTGGGTTAAACTCCCCCCCACCCCCCCCCCCCCCCCGTTGACAAAACGGTGGGCCGGTTCGGAAAATCCCAGAGCTGAATTTTGGTCCCAGCACGCCCCTGCCTTTAATGCACCTTAGTAGTGCACCATAGTAGTGCATTCTTGAGCCTTAGTGAGGCCTAATTATGGAATATGAAGACGACACACAGGATTAAACTTCACTTTTTTTATGAACTGTGCATAAAATACAAGATGTGGTATTAGTATTGTTAAGTGTGTATGGCTGTGTGAACTGCATGAGTACTCGCACATGCATACAAAAGCAACTGAATTGAAACCAGAATATTTAACCGATTCAATCCCTGAACGCACCTAAAATTGTCTTCTAAATCCTAACAGTTTTCTGAAAACCGTATGTTGCTATAATATCAGTGGTTCTGAAACTTTTTCATGTCAAGGACTATGTATTTGGTTGCGGACCCCATCTCAAAATATTTCGTTCCAGGGGACTCCCAGAAGCAAAGATTTGAGTTACAAAGCTACAAGCTCATAGCGCTGCACTTGGTGCCGTGCTATGAGCTTGTATATCTGCTATTTTTGAATAGCTAAAGTATAAAATAATGGCTATAGCTAAAATCTAAAATGACACAGATGCGTTCCCGAATTGAATGGGTTAAGAGGAGAGAGAGCAGCAAGGTGAGACTGATGCAGGCACAAACATAGGGTAATTGTAACCAAATTAGGACGGACTAGAATGCATGTGACAGGGCCATCCATAGCCATTACATTTCCATGGCCTTTTATATGCCACGTGTCCAAATTGTCGTGTTGCAAAACTCTCAAGCGTGGGTTAGTAATTCGTATTGAACGAGCGTGGCATGTTTTAATGAGACCAAATACATCCCTTTTCACCCGGGGCCAAAAGAAATGTTGCCGGATCTGCTTGTAGATTTTTCTAACCCCCGTACACCCAGCTACACATCATAGGAAGCTTTCAACACCATGTCCCTGAATATAGCTGGCACCACACTTTGCAAAATGGGGGTTCCCACACCATTCTCGCCCTTTACCTTGAACACACCCTTTCCTAGGACTCATAGTGTGCTTTACCATGCAAGTTGGGAAAACCTAATAGTCACAGGTTCAGATGCATGATTATGGATCCCACCAATGCTCCAGGATATACTGTAGACCCGTCTTACCTGTCTGATTGGCTCCCTGGCAGGCATAGTTTTACTGAGGTTAGGGTTAAGGTTAGGTTTAGGCATAGTTTTACTGAGGTTAGGGTTAAGGTTAGGTTTAGGCATAGTTGCAAAAACGAGAACTGTCAATCACAGCAACTACTGACCAATCACAGCGGGGTTTGCCAAGAGCTGGCGTGGGGTCCATAATAACACGGTTCAGACACCTCTGTTTTTAACCCCTCTGAATGTAAAGGCTGCGATACAGGAACCTGTGTAACCACAGTAGGTGATGGAGCCTCAGCCCACAATTTATCACCTGCAAGATCATTACCCAGGATTATACCCCTTCCACAGGCAACTCAGGGCGCACACCCACCACCACCCCAGCAACCAAACCACACTACTATCTCACTCTATGCACGGGTACTGGAATGATTTTCATCTCCATCATTGAAATAAAATCACCCATGTTTGACACTGAGGAGAATGGAATTACGGCTTGACGGATGTATGTTTATAATGCGCCTGTATCTCTCAAGATCTTCACTGCAACTGCCTTTCCAACAGGCAGAGACGCATAATCCTCTGAAATGCATACTGAATAAAGTTATGCGTCTCTGGCTGCCCCTGTTATACCTTGAAGTAAGGCTGTTTTTTCAATAAACTGCCTTACTTGAAGGCATAACAAGGGCAGCCAAAGTGACAGGTTTTATTTGTGCAACACCTGACCACTTCTCTTTAGTTTGAATAGCAAGCAGGGCAATCCTTTTTCCAATTCCCTTTACCATGGCAGTAAACCTCAGTGTCGTCATGTTTCCATGAACTAGGCTCAAGTTCAGCAAAACTTGAATCTCCTTGACCCCCAAAATGTTTACCAGGCCTACATCCTGGACCACTGGTCTGACGCATACCACAGTCCTCACCAAATGCATTTTTGTGTGTTAAAAGATACTCACAGGCTAAGATGGCTGCTTCTTGAGGTGTTTGAGCTTTTCTCTCATTTATGTAAGTAGCAATATTAACTGGTACACAGTTTTTAAATTGTTTAAAGAGTTATCAAGTCACAAAGCTCTTTAAAAGTTTTAACCTCTGATGCCAAACACCATCAGTTAAACTGGACCAACATATCCCTCACATATTTAACATACGTTTGATGTGCAATTTTCCTGCCTTTTCTAAAACGTTGTCGATATGCTTCGGATATTCATTTGTATGTATTTCATATTTTTACTCTGCTACTGTTAAAGAAGCATAGGCCTCCTGCGCCTTACCTGTTGACACATTGCAGCAGCAGGGTGCGCTCACCATCACACCAGCCCCTGGAGTCTGCCCCCGCTCAAACAGGGAAAAGAACAAATCAGAATCTTTCTCTGAAAAATTGGGAAGTAACTGCAAGTTAGAACCAAATTGTTTTTGTTCCCGAGTACTCCATTTAAAAATGTCTTGTTCCAATTCTAACAATTCAGTTTTTTGTTTCATCTCCTTCAACTCTTTCCCATATGCAAGTTTCATCTTCAGCTATTCTTTTTGCTGTTCAAAGGCTAAACATTCGGAGGTGTTTTACCATCTTCTTCGGTCACTTCTGTAAGGGTCTCATCCTCTGATGGAACCTCCGGTAACACGCCCTGTGCTACCAATCCATCAGAAAGACCCTATAACCTTTGAACGTTTGTCACAGACCTCCACCTTGAAGTGCTCTGCTACTTTTAACAGCTTCTCGTTTGTGCATTTATCCAGCACTTCCACAGATGGAGCCTGAATAAACGCCTCTATCAAAAAAACTATGTTTTACACATTACTTTACAAATTGTGCAAAGGTTTGAACAAAAAAGAGGCAAAGGGGACCCATCGGACTTCATTTCCTACCGGGCCGGTCATTTCCGGTCATAGCCACGGAGCTGCAAGGTTTGTTTTGATCCGAATGTAGGATTCCAAAAGCCAAAACATCAGTCAGCATCCGTGCCCCAGTGTAATTCAGGTGAAGACCATCTCGGTTAAAAAGATGAATATTTCCCCAGAACACGTTAAAATTATCAATAAAAGCTATGCCATGAGCATTACAGGCGGAGGACAGCCATGTATTCAGGCTGAGCAGCCTGCTGAATCGCTCTAACCCGCGATTTATCGTGGGAAGTGGACCCGAGATAAATACTCTACATTTGAGTGAGCTGAGGACATCAAACAAGTGGGCAGTCACATTTTAAAAGTTCAGAGCGGGGCTTGGACGTATCATTACAACCCACTGTTACCCACATGAATAACCAGACGTTCAATCTGCGGGTGGGATTTTATGGTGTCTGGAATTTTGTCGGCGATATCAAGTACTTCAGCCCCAGGGAAACACAGAGTATGGGCATTGTTGAGTCTCACGTTTCTTATAATGGAATCGCCGATTACCAGACTTGATGGAAGTTTCTGTGGCTCGGTGGCAGCGTCAGCCACCGGCTGCTTCTGCTTACCATGGCTCTGCGAGGGAGCAGGACCGCTGGCACCACGGGGACCACGGTGAGCTACCGCCGGCTGCTCGCCGCGGCGCTGCGGGGGAGTGCACCCGCTGGAGCTTGACCCATGCCCGGCTACTGCCGCCTGCAGTTTACCCTGGCTCTGCGAGGGAGCGAGGCCATTTACTTTTGACCTGGGAGCCGCCACCGGCCGTTCACCACGGCTCTGCGGGTTGGTGCTGTGCTCGACAGCGGTCTGGATGGTAGTTGCCGCCGGTTGGGAAGTCGTCGCTGCTCCAGCTACTCCAGCAGGTGAAAGTTGCTTAGGCCCAGGGGACCGGTAGGACAGCGGTGTAAAGTCCTGCATATCCAGGATGGAAAATACATTTTTAATCTGGATCCCCCCCTGGAGCTGTTTGGGGCGACCTGGCAACCTGGCCGTTTTTCGACCTCCAGCTACAGCCCAGTGTTCCACAGGTTTGTGTCGGGGTCTCTTTGCCTGGGCTGTGGCAATTGTGGAAAAGTCCATTACTAGCTGGCTTTTTTGACCAAGTTCGGTCTTCAGTCGAGATATATCATCCCTCAGCTTTGTGAAGGTAAGATTGCATGACTCGCACACAGGCGTCATCTTGGTAGATGGTATGAAAGGTAGTCCAAGTAGCCGCTTAACCTAGTCACCAGGCTAAAGACGAGCCTAAACTAGGTTAAGTTGTGGCAATAAAGTATGTCGATCTGAGATCTGGTGACCCTAATAGCGTGATAGGGCAGGCACGCGACCTCCGGGTAGTCCAGTGTACTTTGTATAAAAGTTTTAAGAGCAAATTGAGCTAATGATTGAGGCAGTTTGGTTTTGACAGCTAGTTGACAGCTAGCCTCTGCTGCTCTGCTGCTCTGCTGCTCTGCTGCTACCTCATTGGCCTCTGCAGTTCGTTGGAGCAACTCGTATCGCGGCCGCCATTTTCGTGTAGGCAAACGGACACTCAAAGTGACTACTGGCCAATCACAGCGCTCACAGCGCGTTGACTACTGGCCAATCACAGTGCGTCTTTTCTAAGACCTGTCAGAATCTAGTTGTCCCGCCCCCACCTGCCTCTGATTGGCCTACCGAACGCCCCCTTCTGTGACACACGGGGAAGCTTCAGGGAAGCTTTCCTACGCTAAAATGGCCCCCGTGATACCAATGCCTCAGAGCCGAAGGAGGCGTCTACCTTTATATGTCTATAGCCAGATTCCAAACCCGAAAATCTCGGCCACTCGCTCACTCCCACTCGGTCACTCCGACTCCAAACCGGATGTGCTAAATTCCAATTACTCAGTTGCTTCTTGGAGGAGGCGAGTGGAGTCGAGTGGAGGAGCCGAGGGGGCTCTCTACTTCCGCATTTAGCGAGTGTACATCAAGTGTAGGCTCGACCACTCTCCACAGCTCCTCCGCTGCAGACTTCCGCATCACGTGTACACGTTTTTTTTGTTTTTTCCCTTCTCCCGTGACGTATACATGGTCCTCCTCCACATGTGGCCACACAAACAATGCTTGAAACCCGAAACCATGCCCCGAAAACACCGGCTGCCCCCCCTCGCCCCCGCCGATCACTCGTTGCCCATCTCTCACACACACACACACACACACACACACACACACACACACACACACACACACACACACACACACACACACACAGTGTAAATTAACTGAAAAGACGCAACAAACCACTGGCTTTATTGCTTTGTATGATATAAAGTATAATACAATTATATACATTGTAATATATTGTGCACACTTATACTGTCTCAAAAGCTGATGCCTCAATGCAGTGCGGACTACTAGCTATAAATTACTGTGACAAAGATTATGTTTAAAATAATGTATTGTATTTATATATAGACTGTATATAGGGTGACTATATTCTGAATTCCCCAAAAAGAGGACACTTTACGCTATTTAACTATAGCCGTACTCATTCAATTCTGAACCGATTCTTAAATTTTAAAATTCTCTATTTGCTGTGAAGGGTCTTCTTTCATGTATATCAGTCATGATTTATTTCGCTATCAAACAATATCAAGCAAAATCACAAAATCTTTTTATTCTTTTTTCTTCGTCCCAGAAGTGGGGAGGATATCACCCAAACTCTCAAAACCCCGGACATTTGAAGGATTTTATAAAACCCCCCCAGACAGCCCCCCAAAAGAAGATATGTCCGGGTAAAAGAGGACGTATGGCCACCCTGCATGAATGATGTAATTCAGAGTCAGACATACTCTGTAATATACGGTGGCTGTTATAAGCAGCAGTGCCGTGCGGGACTGCTGCGGGGGGTGGGGGGTCTGGGGACTGTACAAGCAAAAAGAGGGACGGGTCAGTCAGGATTTAATTCATAAATGTAAGTTTGCTCATCCTGGCGCTTCGTTCACTATTTCAGGAATAAATGGCTTTGCACAAAATGTTAACTATAAAGATAACAATGTGGCCATCCACATTGATGAATTGTCTATTCTTATATTCTGTATTATTCTATACCTGCATATTATTCTATGCATATATATTATTTTCATGGCAATGACAAGCGATCGGCTCGGTTGGCTGTGTTGGCTGTGTTCCAGTGATCCAGCTGTGTGAGACGTCATAAGTGATCGCGGAATTAGCCGTCGCTTTGAAATGACGCGCTAAGTGCAGTCCGATCCTTTGAAGCCAGCTGGTCGGCCACTCGTCCTCGCAAATAATCCTCGGCTCCTCGCAGGGGCGGGGCTTAGGCGCGAGTGGAGGAAGCGAGGAGAGTGAGCGAGTGACCGAACTTTGGGGAATGGAATCTGGCTTATGGCTCTGCTGCTCTCATGTCACTGTGTCACAGTTGAGGCCCCATAGCCCGGAGGGCCAACAGCAAACTCACCCTGAGCTAAAGCTATATGTTGTCGTTAAGAATATTCATGGAAAGCAGCATACAGCAGTTAAGCGACGGCAGCAGATACGGCAGGATTTGACAGCAGCCTAACAGCAGCAGTACAACAGCGCAGCCAGAAAAGAAACCTGAATAAGTAGGTAAGCAGGCAGAGAAGCTTAGATAGGCTCTATGCACAGCAGCCATGCTGTGAAGACATTCACAGGTGTTACCAATGATACTAATGAAGGCTCTGTTCCATTGTGGTCAAACAGAGTCAGGGTCCTGATGTTGTGCATGTTGGCTCACTGGAAACACTCTGCTACACCAGTGGGTCTAAAATTTGGGTCTAGTGACCCTCATGGTTCCTTAAGGGGTTTTCAAATGGCCCCTTGCAGGTCCATTTGGTTCCATTTGTACACTCTCAGAGTTATGGGGGTCGTGGAACCACTGTGCTACACGAAATGGAACAGAGCCTTCATTAGTATCATTGGTAACACCTGTGAAGGAAGTGAAAATATGGCTGCTGTGCATAGAGCCTATAACAAAGATTGTTAATATAGCAAGATACACAATCTCCATTGGAGCCACTAGAGGCGAAATAGTACACAAATCCTACAAATGGTCTCCTAAGTAGGCGTGGTTTGCTTCTCCCCCTACCATCCCACCACCCTCTCCCTCCTCTCCCTGGCTGACAACGTCATGTGGATGTGTATTTGTGAATTTTCTTCATTAAAGAAAATAAATGCTTTACATGTTCGGAAGTGCACTGTTATTTGCAAAGATGCTTTTTAAGAAACCCATACAATTCCCCCCACAAACAAACACGTATTATTCAGTCTTATGCTAGATGTGCTCCTGTTTCTGCTCAACATTGTAACAGGGCCTTTTATTTATAAGGTATATATTTTACCACTATAGACTATAGTGTTTAGCATGAATGTTTAAATCATACCCCATCAACCAAGACATTTAATAATGGAAAATGATATTGAGCATTGGAACACACATTGTATTTATTTTTTATTATGTCCATCAGTTTTTAGAGCATCTTATGGGGACAGAGCATAGAGTTAAAATCTAATATAATAATGAAATATAATACAAGGGACAGAGCCCTCTATGTCTCGTCCGTCAGACTGCAGATGGACCGAGATGGACCCTTCAGATATCTTCCCAAATCTCGCGAGAGTGTGTTGCTGGGATAGAGAAAAGTCGATAACAAAGTTGATTTTCTCCTCATTTGTGTCACAAAAAAAAAAAGCCATTTTAGTATGAAAATCTTGTACATATTGTGTGTCTTGTGACGATCGGGTCCAATATTTAGTTCAGTAACCATGGAGCTAAAGAATGGTTCAGAAGCTGTGTTCACGTTCACTCTTCCATTGGAATCAATAGACTCCAAGCTGCTTCCTGTCTCCTAAAAAGGCGTCCACCTACGTCACGCAGAAACGGGAAGTAAACCGGAGAATGCGACCCTTGCTATTTCCCTCTTGGCCTATAACCATCTAGATGGAGAAGAGTGCATGTGACTGGTCACCTGATCGGGATGGCGCGCTCCCTTGAGTTGCCTGCCTGAACTAGCTCCGCGAGCTGCGCCTCATGAAAGGAAACATAAACAGCAACACAACAACAAATTACTGACATGAAATACACACACATCTGTAAAATATATCAGAAACACATACATTTATCGTCATGTAAACACTCTCAATTCTGACATGAAATATACACACACAACTGCAGTAAACATACCAGAAAAATGACACGCAGCAATAACACCCTTGTAGTAACACTGATGCCTGCAGGAAAGTTCGTACTGACCAGTGAGCATCCACTCTATTTATTATGGTTTTGGTCTACCCATGTGGGTGTAACATTCTGTTGATTAATCATGTGACTTGGTACTGTCTTAAATGACGCAACTCAGGCTCCAGCACTGTTCTTTAACAGTGGCTACCGTCCTGATCTGGTCTAATCAATTCAACTCTCTCAACACTGAACACTCTCATGTGACATGTACAAAGTCCCCTGGTTTCAATAGTGTAGTCACAGCTGTAGCTTCTTAGAATTGCATATATTTGTACTTATTATGGCTAAATATCCTGAAACATTCTGAAAATAAGATGCAGGAATGTGCCAGAAGGCCACATGTGCAGGTAACATGCCAATACTAACGCCACCGTTACATCATAATAATGGATTAGAATGGATGGAGAATGTGACTCTTGTTAATTTGCACAATCAGCCATTGCATGGTCAGATCTAAACATCGCTTTTAAATGTTTTAAGTTTATTTTTGTGTTTGTCTTGTCTTTTAGGTGTTGAATGTTTAAATTGGCAGATTTTAGACATTTGGGGTGCTTTTTGTAGGTGTAATCGATGTCACTTTAACCATGCACTTGAAAGCGTTTTTATATGCCTTACTGATGTAATTTGCACAAGAAGAATTCCTGCCTCCTGTCGTTTGGACAACGCTACGAATGCGTGTGATTTAAATCAGAATTAATAGCTCATATAAAACTCTTTCTTGAATAGATGGGTGGTCCTTAAAAGGACCGTTGTGTTTAGAGTGTACTATTTGACAATGTAAAAAAATCCAAAACTATTGTATGTATCAGTATACAGTATATATTGTTTTCCTGGCTCAACAGAAAGGTCTGCATTGTTACCTTGATACGTTTTTACGCGCGCAGCGCGCGCGCACGCACGCACGCACGCACGCACGCACGCACGCACGCACGCACGCACGCACGCACGCACGCACACACACACACACACACACACACACACACACACACACACACACACACACACACACACACACAGGGAGAGCAGAGGATTCCATGCAAGGCACCAACCTGCTCATCAGGAGCAGTTAGGGGTTAGTGTCTTGTTCAAGGACACTTCGACAGTAACAACGCCCTGGTGACTTCGGTTCCAACGGCCAAGAACCTTGGTGTTGTCCTGGACAGTCAGCTCTCATTCAAGACACACATTGCAGCGGTCACTCGATCCTGTAGGTTTACTCTCTATAGAAAGGCTCAGACCCTTCCTCACACAGGAGTCGGCCCAGCTCCTTAGTCATATCAATTAAATTATTCTTTATTTCAGACCCAGGGAGATCCATATCACAATAAATAAAATAAAATAACAAAGAAAAAAAAATATATATATTTTATATTAAAAATATATATATAAAAACTTGACTACTGTAAGTCACTCCTTACTGGCCTCCCGGCATGTGCACTTAAGCCCCGCCAAATGATCCAGAATGCCGCAGCACGCTTGGTCTTCAACCAGCCAACATTTTCACATGTCTCCCCCTTTCTCCGCTCCCTCCATTGGCTCCCAGTTACTGCACGCACAGAGTACAAAACACTGATGCCTGCCCTGCACAGCAACCAAAGGTATGGCACCCCCATATCTTCAAAGCCTGATCCAACCCTACAACCCCTCCCGCTCACTCAGATCAGCTAACACAGGGAAGCTTCAGTTTAGTTTAGTTTATTTGATCATCTTCACCAGTATCAATAAATTCATACATCAACATAAGCAAACTGTTACATAGTTAAAGGTGATCAAAAGGCATAGGCATAAGCCAAAAATAGTGTTGTGTCTCTCTAATACATTGGATATACGTGTGGTCAAGATTATACATTATCTGTTGAAGCTCATCATAACTCAAAAGGTTATGTCTGGTCAAAGAAATAGTGTGGTTTAGATATCTGTTAAGTGTAAAGCATTTAATAAAAGAAAATACAAGTTTGTCTTTTGCCTCTGTTGTGTGTCCAGTCCACTGCAAGTTCCTGAAGGCAAAACTGGGGTGGTCCATAAATCCCCTTTGGATTTGAGGTCATTCATTTGTTTCATTTGCCCTCAACACCCAGACACACGCTACACATTCCACCCATCCATGCAATCAACAGACCCCCCCCTCCCAACACACACACAGAGAGAGAGAGAGAGAGAGAGAGAGAGAGAGAGAGAGAGAGAGAGAGAGAGAGAGAGAGAGAGAGAGAGAGAGAGAGAGAGAGAGAGAGAGAGAGAGAGAGAGAGAGAGAGAGAGAGAGAGAGAGAGACAGACAGACAGACAGACAGACAGACAGACAGACAGACAGACAGACAGACAGACAGACAGACAGACAGACAGACAGACAGACAGACAGACAGACAGACAGACAGACAGACAGACAGACAGACAGACAGACAGACAGACAGACAGACAGACAGACAGACAGACAGACAGACAGACAGACAGACAGACAGAACTTAATCAAACCTGGTGGAGGTTACATTTTGTTACAGGTTTTTCCTTTTAGTGGATGGCCATTAGAGGGCAGTAAAGTCAATCTTTTGAAGCCCCAGTGCAGTGTCCTTTGGGGACAATATTTAGATACAAAGGGGCCAAGTGCTTTAAAAGTTTTTAAAATACATTTAAAAACAATTCTGCAATCAATGGGTAACCAATGTAATGCCGCTAGCACAGATGTAATATGTGCCCTGCATCGTGTGTTGGTTAAAAGTCTAGCTCTGCATAGTAACAACTGGAGTCGATGCACCGAGGAGCGACTCAAAGAATAACTTGCCACAAACACGATTTATTGCAGTTATAGTATGAATAAGAATGTTTTATTTACCAATTACATATATTAATACATTGGCAATGCTCATGGAGAATATATTTTTGAAATGATTACTATCAGAACATAGAGCTATTTAACAATTCTTATAACAAAATATCAATTAACACCACCTTTAACATACATGCATGAAAGAACATCCGATATTATGCAACATAGCAAAAAAAAAACAGCTAAATAACATAATTGGAGGAACGTCTACAATATTGTTGCTGTCAGGCAGAAACCTTTGTATCTCCGTATTTAATTTGTTTTAATGTTTTTTTTGTAAATTAACGCCCTACTTCCTCCTACTACAGTGTCACGCTAAAATATCCGATCTACAAGCTCACACGTCGCATCGCAATGGATGGTGAGCTTGTAGATCGGATATTTTTAGTCAAAGTCAAAGTCAAAGTCAAAGTGAAAGTGGGCACGTGTGTTTGCAGGTTTTATACATATTGAATCAATGAAAACTACTAACAAGAGCTTGTGACTAAATAATAACTACATTGGATCTATTTGGAAATTGGAACACAGGTTTTTTTTTATTTTTTCTTCCATTTCCTGAAACTATATTGTGGACAAACAAGGTTTCAACACGACGGCGACAATATGAAATGTAAGGACGCAGAGAGACAGTAATGGTCTGTCACAGAGCAACACTGTTGGCGATCTTGTCAGGGGACAGGTAGTAGAAGGGCAGCCTCTTTCCCTCTTTTCACCGCTGCCGATGTCTGCCAGCTCCCTCCTGAAGCTCTCCATGGCCTCTTTGACTGGCTTCTCTATGAAGTGCTCGTCAGGGTACATGCCTAGATACAGCTGAAAAGGGCAAACCACAAACTGACCTTATTTCGGGGCAACAAGGAGGCCATTTTCCTTTTACGGTACATCATACCCGTACTTCTGCTCTTGATTCATACCCCCTGGGTATGAAGTAAAAGCAAATTGGCCTCCGTGTGAATCTTATCTATAAATGCACAAAATCGGTGTCTGTCTTGTGCATAACATGATCGCTGTATTGTGCTGATTTTGATCGATTTGGTCGGGTCAGCGGCTGTCCAGAAAAACCGAAATCCCCAAATATATGTGTCTGTCTGGTAGATAATGCAGGTGCGCTTCCTCTGGAAGCTTTCATGAGCAGTGGTGGGTAATCAGCCACAGGAACAGCTAGTTAGAAGAAGTTAAGTTACCAAACCGAGGTGGAAGTGGCGGCACTCCAAAATAAGAGAATCCGGGACAAAGGCTCAGTTGATCACTTTTTATTAGGGGCTAACGCGTTTCAGTTGTTCATTCTTTATTAGGGGCTAACACGTTTCAGTTGTTCATTCTTTATTAGGGGCTAACACGTTTCAGTTGTTCATTCTTTATTAGGGGCTAACACGTTTCAGTTGTTCATTCTTTATTAGGGGCACTTTTTGGCACCAGCCTTCCTCAGAGCCTTATTTTTGCTCTGAGGAACTGCCTGAGGGGCAGTGAGGGCCCACACGGCCCCAGGTGTGTGTACTGTGCAGTATTTATGTAGTGTGTACCTCGTTGTCCTGGTACTGTATAATGTATAATGTCTATTGTAATGTGTAGTAGTGTGTAGTATTTAGTGTGTGCCTTGTTGTCCTGGTACTGTATAATGTCTATTGTAGTGTGCAGTAGTGTGTTATTTAGTGTGTACCTCGTTGTCCTGGTACTGGCTGAGGGCCCACACGGCCCCCAGGTGCCAGCAGGAGCGGCCACGGTCCGGCAGGCTGTCTACGATGAGCTGGACGTCTGCTACCCCCTTCTGGGCGGGAGGGGGCTTACGCATGGTGGAGGGAGCGTTGGGAATCCACGAGCACCAGTCATACTGAGAAATACACACACACATAGACACCCACTATACTGACACACACACACACACACACACACACACACACACACACACACACACACACACACACACACACACACACACACACACACACACACACACACACAACTGACAGTAGTAAGTGCAGGAACCCCCTCAAGGACCTTGAGATCCACTGTGGTAAAGAACCCACCTGTCCAGAGTTGACGGCTGCATGCTGCGCTGAGGCTGTGAAGATGGCCACCGTCAGGTACTCTGTCAGCTCCTCACGGGTTTTAAGCGACTTGGGGAACTCTACACATGTTGACACAAAACCAATGTTAATTTTGTCGACAGAAGCTATGACAAAAATTGTTCGTCAACTACCTTTTGTCAATGACAAAAACCAAATAAAAAAGCAATGAAGAAAACTTAATTTTCCTTCTAAATCTTGTTCTCACACTTTCAAGATTTTTCCAAAATGTTCAAAAATCAGCAGCTGTACAAGTGAGCTTGTATATCTGCTATTTTTTAATAGCCAACACAAAAATCTAAAATGACACAGATGCTTTCCCGGTTTTAATGGGTTAAAAACAATTAAGTTACTTGATTCAATATTCAGATATTTGCAATTAATTTGACACACTCCCCCTCCTATAAAAACCCATTCAACTTAACTCCATTTTAACCATGTTAGACTCATTGAAAACACAATTATGATTAAGTCCCTGGTTCTGGTGACTGATAGTTTTTTAATGTGTGAGGGGATTTGTCCAGATTTGTCCTGTCTGTCCTCATTGTACAGTACAAATAAATGATGACATAATGAAAAGGGAATGTATTATGTTTCAATTAAAACGCGCGCGCACACACACACACACACACACACACACACACACACACACACACACACACACACACACACACACACACACACACACACACACACACACACACACACACACACACACACACACACACCACACCAATGAATCTAAACCCACCACAGTAGTCGAAGTCCTGCATGCCAAAGCTGCACACGTCTTTAACAAAGGCTTGTATCTCCTCATCTCCCTCTACTGTTTCATCACTGCAGTAGTAAATGTTCACCACAGCTGACACAAAGCTGCAGGGGATAAAACACTGCTGTCACATTCCCTGGAACAGTGGGTCGGGACCCATGTTTGGGTCGCGGACCAATTTGTCGCGAGTAAATATCCCATTTTTTGTGTCTAAATTTGTGTGATTGAAAAATGTATATATATTATTTCAAAAGATTTAAAAAGTAACTTTTCATCACTTAAATTAATTCCAAAATATTTCAAAAGTAGTTAATAAATAAAATAAAATAAAAAGAAATCCTTACGAAGTAGTGAAAATAGCAGATCTACAAGCACACGTGTGAAGAGACGCGTTGTGAGCTTGTAGACCTTTTTACTAGTTTTGGGTCTTGAGCTAAAAGGTTTTGCTCTAGATTAGAACATTCACTACAGCTGACACGAAGCTGCAAGGGACAGAAACTAATGTCACATTCTCTAGAACAGGGGTCTTGATGGCAATTGATATCCTTTTAAAGCTTTAGTTATAACTAATTTGTATTATAATAAGAATATGGATTGCTTTAATTACTATTGTTTCATTGCTGTCCTAATAAAGACTAAAAATAATATATTAACAACCAATGTAATCATTAAGACAAATATAATAAGTGTGCTCATGATTGTCATGCACTTGAATCCATTTAATGAAAAGGTTATCTCAGAACAATGACAGTGGAAAGCCCCATCTATGATTTAAATAGTAAGAGTGGCTTAACTTATATAGAACTAATGACAGGATATGATTAAGCAACTTTAAAATGGCAAAATGTCAGATGGCCTGGCCGTTGGGGTTAGGAGAGGGTCATCTGTCTGTACAAGTGTCTGCATTTGTGGTGTCTGTTCCTTTATGTACAGTACTTCTCTAAGTCTTTAAGATGCAGGTTGCTGGAAGTTCCCTACCGATGGCTTGCAGAGAAATGCGGAATCAGATGGCAAGGAGATGACGCTCCCAACTGGGAGAACCACCCATTATTATTCTATGTATTAATAAGGCTCCAGGGACATGTTAGTGGGGCTCAGACTTCGTGAACTGACCTCGATGCAACTTGTTGCTGATAAGGAAAGCTAGTGTGTGTGAGCCCAGAGATCTCTGTTAAGTACATTTCTATATTCAATCTGTATTACTTTTAACTTACTGCTTGATTAATAAATACACTTAATTTTACAGTCTTGTCAGCTCTTAATTTCTCCATACAATGGACGCGCGGAGATGGCGTCATCCTAAAGGTTAACAAATGATCTCACTGCACAATTTGTCTGTTGTTTAAATAGCCTTGAATCTCCAACACTTGATAGAAAAAAAAGGAGGTGAACTATCCCTTTAAGTCTGTCTGTGGGGTTTGAAAATATTGTAGTAACGGCTTTAGACATAAAAAGGTTTTCCCCAATAGCAACAAAATACTGAATAATTATTTAAAAAATCTAATAATATAACAATAATGATGAATACATCCTTAATTATTAAACAGTGAATATGAACACACCTCTTAATGGCGTCCCACACTTTGTATCCGTCGTCTCTGTAGAAGTAGGTGGGCAGCTCCTCGGTGTTGTCCATGCCGCGGGCTCGGATGGCGTCGGGGAAGCACAGCGATCGGAACGTTAACGTCTTCATGGCCTTCTGGATCATCTGGACGTGACCTCCTCCACCTGTAGCGTTGGCCTGGATGGATGAGGACATGGAAAAGGATCGTATTTTTCAGGTGCAACAGTGGTTCAAGGACCCCCAAACTGAAAATGTTTTGTGAGAGGGACCTCCAGAAGCAAAGATTTGAGTAAAAAAAAATCACTTGAAAATGTATATATATTCAAAGATATGTGCAAATTTTCCCAATCATTCAGAAATAGCAGATCTTCAAGCTCAGTGTGCGAAGTGTCGCGCTATGAAATTGTATATCTGCTATTTTGTAATAGCCAATGTATAAAATATGGATAAAGCGGTTAAAATGATTGTGACGCTATATTAACTATTGTTGGGGACCCCCTGGTGCTCTCCCAAGGACCCCCCCCCCCTTGGAGCACCCAAGGGGGGGGGGGGGGACCTGGGTTCCTATGGCTGGAGTTATGATTTAGTCACAAGCTCTTCTTGTTAATACTTTCCATTGGTTCAGTCTACAGTATTCCAGATATGATTTTCACCTTTCCTTAGAGCCCTGCCACCACTGGTGAGGCTACAAATTATCAACTGACATTAATGACAAAGACTTGAGGGTTGAATGATGGTCAGGCAATGCTGCTCCGCAGGTCTACGACGGAACAAATGGGTGTAGACAAAGTCTACACATCCTCAGACCAGCCGTGAGATCTGAGCGGTCAAGTCAAAGTCACGATAGAATGATACATGCCGACAAGTGCGGTGATCTCAGCGTACGCCCATTAATTGGTCTACACCACTTAGATAAATGAGAGCCATTATGTCTCTGTCTCTCTCTCTCACCTTGTCAAAGATGCCACCCTCACAGATGAGCTGCTCTCTGGCCTTGGTGTTGATGGCGAGGGTGAAACGAACGTGTGGGATAAGTAACTAGAAGGAAGCAATTAATCAATCAATCAATCAATCAATCAATCAATCAATCAATCAATCAATCAATCAATCAATCAGCAAATAAACCAACCAAACAGATATCTATGTGTAGAATAAGTGTAGTGGTGGAAGAAGGGCTACAATTATTTATTTACGGTAAGTAAAAGTAGCAGTAGATATCTGTTACAAGTCCTGCAGTCAAAAATAGGGCTCAAGTAGATGTATGATTTCTAATAAATACTAAACCTACAAACTTGTAACTAGTGTTTTTTTTATATAGTGGAGTAAAAAGTACAATATTTGCCTTTGAGATTTAGTAGAATTATAAAGTATTGAAAAACAGTGTACTCAAGTAATGTAAACGTCACTCAAAATGGTTAAAACCGGGAAAGCATCTGTGTCATTTTAGATTGTAGCAATTCAAAAATAGGAGATATACAAGCTCACAGAGCGTCACTTTGTGCCGCGCTGCAAGCTTGTACATCTGCTATTTTTTAAGATTTTTTAAAAATCTTTAAAGTGTGAAAACTACTGATTTAGAAGGCATTTGTACAATCGGCCTCAACTCTTTATGGGTTAAGTACAGTACTTGAGTAAATGTACTTAGTAGTTACTTTCCACCTCTGATTACCTTGAAAACAGGGTGGACAGCAGGCAGCTGCCTTAACATGGCCACACCAAACACCTCAGACATGAGGTGGGTCCTCAGCAGGTGTGTGTTGGTCTGGTGGACGTGGAAGTCTGAAGAACGAACCCAGATCTTGGCCAGCAGCCAGTCATACTCATCGTCACTGGGCAGGAAAATGGGACTGTCCTCCCCTGGAGTCTGTCCCAACTGGGGGCAGAGGAAAGAGGGACATTCAAACCTTTGGGGTTGCCCTCATTTACAGTGCTGAGATACAATACAATTTAAAATACACTTTTTTTTCCCTTCACACAATTAATAATAATATAATACAAATAAAATGTTGTCTGTCTCCTATAACCACTATATATATTATAGGAGAATGTGTCTTTAGTGTGAGCTGTAGATCCTTCCAAGAGGCTGGAGCAATAAAACAAAAGGCAGCTTTTCCCAATTCAGTCTGCACTGTACTGGATATAACATACATAAACATACCGCCTTCCCAGACATATCAGAACCGTAAGAGGATCTTATACAGTTACCCTTTAGTGTGTGATACAAACTGATTAAGAGTTTTCTTTTAAAGTTGGAACACTCAGCCAAGCTAGAGGATCTTTTTTAAATCAAACTGGAATGACCCATTTCCATAGTTCATGGGTTTCCATGACTTTACACAGCAGAGTGGTTTCCAGTGACGTTCCATGACACCCACCTGTATGGCCAGAGGCATGATCTTGTTGTGAGCGTTCCTGTACAGCAGACAGATGGGTGCTGCCAGGTACTGCTGGGTGCAGGGGTCTGTGCAGTTAGGACTGATGCCTTCTAGCGCCTCATAGTCTGCTATGTACATGTTACCTGCCTGGAAACACAGGATAACATATATATATGAGAGAGAGAGAGAGAGAGAGAGAGAGAGAGAGAGAGAGAGAGAGAGAGAGAGAGAGAGAGAGAGAGAGAGAGAGAGTGTGCGTGCGTGCGTGCGTGCGTGCGTGCGTGTGCAATTATATACATATACATATATATATATATATATATATATATATATATATATATATATATATATATATATATATATATATTCACACCCCACCTCAGCGGCTGCCGGACTGTGCCTGATTTATATCTACAGGCATGCAACTAAGTATAACCCAGGATTTGGGGTTAGAAATGGAAAGGAGAACATATATGTGTGTGCATGCGTGCGTGCTTACATGCGAGCGTGCATGCATGCATGCGTGTGTGCATGCGTGACAGACAGACAGACAGACAGACAGACAGACAGACAGACAGACAGAAATACATAAGTGGATGAAGAGTGAGGCCTACACAGTACCTCTATCTCCTGCTCCAGTGTCATGTCCCTCTCCAGACAGGTAGCCACCATCTCATGGGTGACGGGGAACTTGTCTGGGAGTTTGAGGCATTTCCGGATGATCACTGGGTTGACGCCGTTCAGGAACTGGTAGCCAAAGATGAAGTCCTCCTTCCAGTGTTTCATCACATACTCTGTGTCATGATGATTATATGATTGCATGATTATAAGACTGACATCTCATGCTTGACCCAGTACATGCATGTGTTGAATCACTCTCATCTGCATTAAAGGCCAAGTCTGGACTAAAATAACATAGCCTTTTGTTCCTACTATTTGCAGAATTGCCCCTGTCGTCCAGTTTCCCCAGCAGCCCCATAGAGCCATAAGCATATCGCTACTTACACTATTTGATGCGGTCAAACGTGAAGTTCCTCATGAATCTGTTATTAGTTGTCATTACACACGCATCCATGCCTTGGTTGTCCCACACGAGCCGCCACAGTCTCGTAAATCATGTTTTGGGGTGAGAGTTCGGCACAACTGGCAATCAAAGTGACTACTGGCCAATCACAGCCCGTCTTTTCCGGAACTTGGCAAAATACACAACGACCTTATACATTTATACACCATTGGTCTGTTTAGCAGACTAAGACGGCTTGTGTGGGACAACCAAGGCATGGATGCGTGTGCAATGACAACTAATAACAGATTCATAAAAATAAAAATACAACTTTTGACCGCAACAAATAGCATAGTAGCGATATGCTTATGGACTCTGCTCTATGCTATGGGGGCTGTTGGGGAAACTGGACGACAGGGGCAATTCTGCAAATAGACGCCATGGCCAGTCATTTGGGATCAATATAAGTAGGGAAAAAAGGCTATACGTAATTTTAGTCCGGACTTGTCCTTTAAGCACATACTGATACCACTTGATACCATGACAATCAACCACTTTATCAGAGAGACTGATGTCTGTTCATTCTGTTATTTTCCATGTCTCATATCTTCTGGTCACGTCCTGTATATATTGTCTATGTGTGTAATAAACTTCAGAACTTGTGGTGTTATACTGCCTGGTGTCAACTTGTTCTCCGAGCTCATCACTCAACTGAACCATATCATTCACCACCGTTAGAGGGAGACTCGTAGGACCACATGGTGGGCCAACTAAATTCGCAACACTCTGCAGGTTACGGCACGTCACAACGCGACACGATAAGACACAAATAGATTAGATACCTTTTGTCACCTTTTGATTATGCTATAACAAATACAGATTTACTGTATGTTGGTTACTTGTTAACATGTTTTTGTTATTTATATTTCACCAAAAATGTTAAAGATGTTGTAAGTGATATTGTTTTGTTAAAACATGACGATAGATCCTCATTGCTATAGAGTGTTTGTTCAGTAACAGGGGTCTCCCTGTCTCTTTATTTTTTTAATAAACAGAAAATACATTTTCAGGTGGGACACCAATTTCATCAGGATAGAGGACAGATTTCTCAGCTTCATTTTTGTAGCATTCCAGTTACAATTTAATCTTCTCATTTATTTGTTTAATAAATTCCAATTTCACTTGTTTATCCTGCATCCTGTATTAGTTCTCTCTCCTGATTGGATGAAATTGGTATCCCGACCTGAAAATGTATCTTCTGTTAAAGAGCTGGAGAGATGAGGAGACCCCTGTTATGAACAAACATGATAGCAGAATCTGAAGAATCAGAATCAGAATCACCTTTATCAATGATTACTAACATAATAACACATTTTAACAAAAGAAAATCACCTACAGCACCATTAAGAATGTTAATTAGACAGCCATGTTGTTTAGACCAGTGGTTTTCAACCTTGTTTGCGTCAAGGACCCCCAAATTGACACATATTAGCCCAGGGACCCCCATTTGAAAAGATATGCCAGTGACTCAACCATTTTGATTTTTGATTGAACCAAATGGACCCTAACGGGTCCATTTGGTTCAATTTGTACACTCTCAGAGTTACAGACACACAAGGTTCAATTTGGTTCCTAACTATTAATTTGTCTGGGGACCCCCTGGAACCCCCTCAAGGACCACATGTGGTCCCCGGACCACTGGTTGAGAACCAATGGTTTAGACAGTTGCTAGGTTCATTGTTTACCTGGTATTCTAGTTTATTTGAGGCACTACAGTACATTGTTTTCTCTGCACTCCACTTATGTCACTATTTAACTTGTTGTTCATTGATAGAGCTTATGTTTACTCTGCTTATTGTGATCGTGCACTTGTAAGTCGCTCTGGGTAAGAGCGTCTGCTAAATGCCTAAACTACAAACTGTAGGCAACATACATTAAGTGTATAAATCTAGAACTTTAGCTAAATACCTATTTAAATGTGAGAATGATTAGTATTGTTTTTGTGCACATTGTCCACACCAGAATGTGACCAGAAATGCCTCATTCATGGTGATGTGACTGAGACTGACCTTGATGTGAGACTGACCTGAGATGGTGTTTTCAATTCTGACAAAGATCCGTTCAAAGTCAGCAAAGTCGCCCCAGGAGGACTGGAACATATGCATGAACTGATTCACACGCAGGTTCTCTATTCTGTGGAAGAAGAATGATACCACCATCATAATCATCATCGCATTAATCAAAAAGTGAGTTTGTAGTTCTGCTACTTTTGCAATTTTCTAAATTTCCCCCAAAACATTGCCTTCCCAAAATAGGGAGGCCAGGTTGCAAGTGGTTAAAATATGGTAATACTGTATATTCTGGTGGCTCAGTCAGCCATAGAATGGGGAAAAACTCAAAACCGGAGCATAAAAGAGGAAAAATACCTTTATGTCCACGCTTAATGTCCCTTTATGCCCTTTATGTCCTTTATAAATGTATTTGCCTCACCAGGACCAAAACTAAATCTGACTAACTGAGAGCTGGCTTATTTCCCTCTTTTGTGATATTGTTTTGCCTTGCACCTTAAAAGCCTCTTGTAATTGTGAGCGTTGTACGTGTTGTCGTTTCTTAAAGAATGCAGCATCAAATTAAATGTGAGAAATAAGCTAACATTACAGCTACGCGGTACAGCGCACAGATTGGGAGCAGGAATCAATTTAGCATTTTGCACAAGCACTGTCCGGTAAATTGCAAATCATTTCTCACGGTTGTGAACAAGACATGATGCAACATGTCTTCATATCAACCCCAAACCACTTCCTCACACATGATCATTTTGAGCAACCATTTGTGTTTGATGGGGGGGGGACTTATTTGAAAATATGAATATGCATCTCCTGTCATACAGTAGGTGTGAAAAGGTCTATCCAAAATAATACATAAATAAATAGCCTTTCACATCTTATGAATGAAACAAGGAACAAGCAGTTACTGTATGAATCCTTACTAATTCCACTGAGAAACAGTCTATCTGCACAGGTTAATTTCAAAACACTATGATTTCCACTTGACTGAAAAAATACTGGCGAGTGATAAATGATATATTTTACGATGTAAACATCTGGGCCTTATGCCACGATTGGCCCCCAGGTCGGACTTTAGACATGTCTGCTGTAAAGGAAATGAAATGATTTGTTTCTAAATGCATTAAAAGTAACTAGACCATACCCGGTGAAGGGCGCAGACGAAAGTAGTTGCAAACTTGGGGTTATTGCACGTCCTGTAGCGCGGTCCCCCCGCGGGTCCCCCCGCGGCACCCCCCGCGGTCACCCCTCCCCACGGGCAACCCCCCCCACGGGCAACCCCCCACACACCCCCCCGTCGCGGAACCCCCCGGGTCCCGTCGCAAACACACACACACGCAACGTTTAGCGCGACACACATACGCGGCCGTCGCGCGAACACAAATAATGTACATTTTGACACGTGCCTCCCCAACGTGCATACACGGCCGCGGAGGCGAGTGTTCTGTGTGTGCAACAGTGTAACGCTGTGGTGTGTGCAACAGTGTATCGCTGTGGGGCTGTAGATGCGACGCATGCGCACACACAGAGCCAGCGTGTGTGTCGCGGCTGGATTGGATGCGACGCATGCACAGTTTGATCGGGCACAGACGAAGACACCCCAAGACGGACGGACGGACGGACGGACAGACAGAGGTTACTCAAATTATAGTATGATGTCTGAAACCAGGTTACGGTTAGTGTTAGAGTTAGGGTTAGGGTAATCTCTCAAGAACAGATTCTGCTCTGCGTTTGAATCTGTCGGTAGCCGTGTTGACAACCCGTGCACATTGGCTACAAGTGGGCGTGCCATCAGATGAGGAAGCAGGCCACCCAATCAAATGTAGTGGGCGGGATTTGCGTGTGTGCCGTTCGTTCCCCACTGGAAACAAATCAAAACTCATTTAACAATAGCGTCCTCGAAGCCGACAAAACCACGGAAAGTTAGTAACATTTTAAATTGCTCTTTCGTCATAGAAACAAGTGGACTTATAACCAAAACGATCCATGTTCTTTGGGAGAAATGGTGTTAGTGTTCCGTGGAGAAATATTGTTAGTGGGAATGAAAACATAGTCGCACCACCGGAAGTGAAAGGCTGAAGGCAGACCAAAACCCTGGTTTCCCTGAGCACGGGTCGTCCGTTCAGCTCCGCCCGGAGCCAAATGAATAAGTAAAAAACAGCAGAGGGCGCTGTTTTTTACTTGTTTTTTACTTTTACTTTATTTGGCGATGGGTTCCCAGATGGGGGTTAGGGCTGTAAGCGGGGAAGGGTGGTTAATAACACATTCTGTGGTGTGACAAACTCTTTACAGTAAATGCAAATGCAAGTCAGAGGTCAGAAAAGTGCAGTTTTCAGACAACGGTAGACACTGGACCGGCGCCGGCGGACACTGCCGACACTTCTGACATACGCACGCGTGCGGGGACACCTCCCCTACAACGCCAGACTCTCGGATAAGCCCGAGAGGTGTAAAGAAAAGTGTGGCGGACCGTCCAGTGAGGTCAGAGGTCAGAAAAGTGCAGTTTTCAGACAACGGTGGACACTGGACCGGCGCCGGCGGACACTGCCGACACTTCTGACATACGCACGCGTGCGGGGACACCTCCCCTACAACGCCACACTCTCGGATAAGCCCGAGAGATGTAAAAAAAAGTGTGGCGGACCGTCCAGTGAGGTCAGAGGTCAGAAAAGTGCAGTTTTCAGACAACGGTGGACACTGGACCGGCGCCGGCGGACACTGCCGACACTTCTGACATACGCACGCGTGCGGGGACACCTCCCCTACAACGCCACACTCTCGGATAAGCCCGAGAGGTGTAAAAAAAAGTGTGGCGGACCGTCCAGTGAGGTCAGAGGTCAGAAAAGTGCCGTTTTCAGACAACAGTGGACACTGAACAGGCACCGGTGGACACTGCCGACACTTCTGACATACGCACGCGTGCGGGGACACCTCCCCTACAACGCCACACTCTCGGATAAGCCCGAGAGGTGTAAAGAAAAGTGTGGCGGACCGTCCAGTGAGGTCAGAGGTCAGAAAAGTGCAGTTTTCAGACAACGGTGGACACTGGACCGGCGCCGGCGGACACTGCCGACACTTCTGACATACGCACGCGTGCGGGGACACCTCCCCTACAACGCCAGACTCTCGGATAAGCCCGAGAGGTGTAAAAAAAAGTGTGGCGGACCGTCCAGTGAGGTCAGAGGTCAGATAAGAGCAGTTTTCAGACAACGGTGGACACTGGACCGGCGCCGGCGGACACTGCCGACACTTCTGACATACGCACGCGTGCGGGGACACCCCCCCTACAACGCCACACTCTCGGATAAGCCCGAGAGGTGTAAAGTAAAGTGTGGCGGACCTTCCAGTGAGGTCAGAGGTCAGAAAAGTGCAGTTTTCAGACAACGGTGGACACTGGACCGGCGCCGGCGGACACTGCCGACACTTCTGACATACGCACGCGTGCGGGGACACCTCCCCTACAACGCCAGACTCTCGGATAAGCCCGAGAGGTGTAAAGAAAAGTGTGGCGGACCGTCCAGTGAGGTCAGAGGTCAGAAAAGTGCAGTTTTCAGACAACGGTGGACACTGGACCGGCGCAAGCGGACACTGCCGACACTTCTGACATACGCACGCGTGCGGGGACACCTCCCCTACAACGCCACACTCTCGGATAAGCCCGAGAGATGTAAAAAAAAGTGTGGCGGACCGTCCAGTGAGGTCAGAGGTCAGAAAAGTGCAGTTTTCAGACAACGGTGGACACTGGACCGGCGCCGGCGGACACTGCCGACACTTCTGACATACGCACGCGTGCGGGGACACCTCCCCTACAACGCCACACTCTCGGATAAGCCCGAGAGGTGTAAAAAAAAGTGTGGCGGACCGTCCAGTGAGGTCAGAGGTCAGAAAAGTGCCGTTTTCAGACAACAGTGGACACTGGACAGGCACCGGTGGACACTGCCGACACCTCTGACATACGCACGCGTGCGGGGACACCTCCCCTACAACGCCACACTCTCGGATAAGCCCGAGAGGTGTAAAGAAAAGTGTGGCGGACCGTCCAGTGAGGTCAGAGGTCAGAAAAGTGCAGTTTTCAGACAACGGTGGACACTGGACCGGCGCCGGCGGACACTGCCGACACTTCTGACATACGCACGCGTGCAGGGACACCTCCCCTACAACGCCAGACTCTCGGATAAGCCCGAGAGGTGTAAAGAAAAGTTTGGCGGACCGTCCAGTGAGGTCAGAGGTCAGAAAAGTGCATTTTTCAGACAACGGTGGACACTGGACCGGTGCCGGCGGACACTGCCGACACTTCTGACATACGCACGCGTGCGGGGACACCTCCCCTACAACGCCACACTCTCGGATAAGCCCGAGAGATGTAAAAAAAAGTGTGGCGGACCGTCCAGTGAGGTCAGAGGTCAGAAAAGTGCAGTTTTCAGACAACGGTGGACACTGGACCGGCGCCGGCGGACACTGCCGACACTTCTGACATACGCACGCGTGCGGGGACACCTCCCCTACAACGCCACACTCTCGGATAAGCCCGAGAGATGTAAAAAAAAGTGTGGCGGACCGTCCAGTGAGGTCAGAGGTCAGAAAAGTGCAGTTTTCAGACAACGGTGGACACTGGACCGGCGCCGGCGGACACTGCCGACACTTCTGACATACGCACGCGTGCGGGGACACCTCCCCTACAACGCCACACTCTCGGATAAGCCCGAGAGGTGTAAAAAAAAGTGTGGCGGACCGTCCAGTGAGGTCAGAGGTCAGAAAAGTGCCGTTTTCAGACAACAGTGGACACTGGACAGGCACCGGTGGACACTGCCGACACTTCTGACATACGCACGCGTGCGGGGACACCTCCTCTACAACGCCACACTCTCGGATAAGCCCGAGAGGTGTAAAGAAAAGTGTGGTGGACCGTCCAGTGAGGTCAGAGGTCAGAAAAGTGCAGTTTTCAGACAACGGTGGACACTGGACCGGCGCCGGCGGACACTGCCGACACATCTGACATACGCACGCGTGCGGGGACACCTCCCCTACAACACCAGACTCTCGGATAAGCCCGAGAGGTGTAAAAAAAAGTGTGGCGGACCGTCCAGTGAGGTCAGAGGTCAGATAAGAGCAGTTTTCAGACAACGGTGGACACTGGACCGGCGCCGGCGGACACTGCCGACACTTCTGACATACGCACGCGTGCGGGGACACCTCCCCTACAACGCCACACTCTCGGATAAGCCCGAGAGGTGTAAAGTAAAGTGTGGCGGACCTTCCAGTGAGGTCAGAGGTCAGAAAAGTGCAGTTTTCAGACAACGGTGGACACTGGACCGGTGCCGGCGGACACTGCCGACACTTCTGACATACGCACGCGTGCGGGGACACCTCCCCTACAACGCCAGACTCTCGGATAAGCCCGAGAGGTGTAAAGAAAAGTGTGGCGGACCGTCCAGTGAGGTCAGAGGTCAGAAAAGTGCAGTTTTCAGACAACGGTGGACACTGGACCGGCGCAAGCGGACACTGCCGACACTTCTGACATACGCACGCGTGCGGGGACACCTCCCCTACAACGCCACACTCTCGGATAAGCCCGAGAGATGTAAAAAAAAGTGTGGCGGACCGTCCAGTGAGGTCAGAGGTCAGAAAAGTGCAGTTTTCAGACAACGGTGGACACTGGACCGGCGCCGGCGGACACTGCCGACACTTCTGACATACGCACGCGTGCGGGGACACCTCCCCTACAACGCCAGACTCTCGGATAAGCCCGAGAGGTGTAAAGAAAAGTGTGGCGGACCGTCCAGTGAGGTCAGAGGTCAGAAAAGTGCCGTTTTCTGACAACAGTGGACACTGGACAGGCACCGGTGGACACTGCCGACACTTCTGACATACGCACGCGTGCGGGGACACCTCCCCTACAACGCCAGACTCTCGGATAAGCCCGAGAGGTGTAAAGAAAAGTGTGGCGGACCGTCCAGTGAGGTCAGAGGTCAGAAAAGTGCAGTTTTCAGACAACGGTGGACACTGGACCGGCGCCGGCGGACACTGCCGACACTTCTGACATACGCACGCGTGCGGGGACACCTCCCCTACAACGCCACACTCTCGGATAAGCCCGAGAGGTGTAAAGAAAAGTGTGGCGGACCGTCCAGTGAGGTCAGAGGTCAGAAAAGTGCAGTTTTCAGACAACGGTGGACACTGGACCGGCGCCGGCGGACAATGCCGACACTTCTGACATACGCACGCGTGCGGGGACACCTCCCTTACAACGCCAGACTCTCGGATAAGCCCGAGAGGTGTAAAGAAAAGTGTGGCGGACCGTCCAGTGAGGTCAGAGGTCAGAAAAGTGAAGTTTTCAGACAACGGTGGACACTGGACCGGCGCCGGCGGACACTGCCGACACTTCTGACATACGCACGCGTGCGGGGACACCTCCCCTACAACGCCAGACTCTCGGATAAGCCCGAGAGGTGTAAAGAAAATTGTGGCGGACCGTCCAGTGAGGTCAGAGGTCAGGAAAGTGCAGTTTTCAGACAACGGTGGACACTGGACAGGCACCGGTGGACACTGCCGACACTTCTGACATACGCACGCGTGCGGGGACACCTCCCCTACAACGCCAGACTCTCGGATAAGCCCGAGAGGTGTAAAGAAAAGTGTGGCGGACCGTCCAGTGAGGTCAGAGGTCAGAAAAGTGCCGTTTTCTGACAACAGT